>NC_090759.1:38082367-38089867 GCF_036898095.1 Palaemon carinicauda
CGACTGATAAGTAGATACCTAATATTTTTCTTGGATCAACAGAAACAAAATGAATTTCAGAATCTGGATTTATGAATTTGGTATATATTATTATTATTATTATTATTATTATTATTATTATTATTATTATTATTATTCCAAGCTAAGCTACAACCCTAGTTGGAAAGACATGATGCTATGAGCCCAAGGGCTCCATCAGGGAAATAAGAATAGGGAATAAGGAGTGAGAAGTAATGAATATAAAAATAAAGTATTTTAACAACAATATCACCATTAAAACAGATCTATCATATATAAACTATAAAAAGACTTCCTGCAAGTTCGAACTTTTGAAGTTCTACGAAATGTTAGAAGAGATTGAGTTATAGAAAGCAACGGCTAGATCACACACACCTTTGTCCCAATTCGGCCGGCTTACGAATAGGACAAGGGTCCCTTACATTGCAAGCTGAGCCTTCTTCCCTCTACGCCTTGAGGCAAGTTACTGGTCTCACCGTCTCAGAATCAGGATTCAGGTCCGTAAATTTCAGGGTTGCCAGGTTTTCCAAGTGAGAAAAGGCCAACTTCTGTTCAACTGCAGCTTTATACGACCAACTCATGAGTAAAAATAGCCCAAAAGTATAGCATTTAAGGCCAACCTTTATTATGATACTGCTAAAGGGTAATTAATTTCAAAAAAGGCCAAATTTGACATTTTTAGCCTGAAAAAGGCAAACTTGGCAACCCTGGCAGGCCTTGTAATGGATAAACAGGGGATTTGTGTTTGTTTACATTTCGCAGTGCACACGAGGGACAGTTTTAGCAAAGGTGGGCGATGTAATCCGGGAGTTACTAGAGGCTGTAAGAGAGAGGGAGACATATTCCCAAAGCTTAGGCAAAACAAGATCTCTCATTGAATAACAGTAGTAGCACAGGTATTTGCATAGACAATATTGACAACAGTATTATGGTCTCTTTCCACTCTCTTAGTGTCCAATACCCAATGGTATTTACATAGACAGTATTGACAACAGTATTATGATCTCTTTCGACTCTCATAGTACCCAATATCCAATGGTATTTACATAGACAGTATTAACAACAGTATTATGATCTCTTTCGACTCTCCTAGTACCCAATACCCAATGCCTTGGTATTTGCATAAACAGTATTGACAACAGTATTATGATCTCTTTCGACTCTCCTACTGCCCAATACCCAATGCCTTGGTATTTGCATAAACAGTATTGACAACAGTATTATGATCTCTTTCCACTCTCCTAGTACCTATACCCAATGGTATTTACACAGACAGTATTGACAACGGTATTATGATCCCTTTCGACTCTCCTAGTACGTATACCCAATGGTATTTATATAGACAGTATTGACAACAGATACTTTCCGAGGAATAAGTCTTCCTATAGTTTACATATGAAATATGTTTTAATGTTGTTGATGTTTTTAAAATATCTTATTTTATTGTTCATTACTTCTTATATCGTTTATTTGTTTCCTTATTTCCTTTCCTCACTGGGCTATTTTTCCCTGTTGGACCCCTTGGGCTTATAACATCTTGATTTCCCAACTATGGTTGTAGCTTAGCTAGAAATAATAATAATAATAATAATAATAATAATAATGTCACACATACGTCAAAAATAAAATATAGATTATAAGAGCATTAATAAATCAGGGCATAGTCATAATTCAGTAAGTAAGGTCGATGGTACATATACACACATAACATAAACAGACGAGTCATATTTTTATACTAAAACAAATAGTAAACCACGTAACTGTTCTCAACAGAAAACGGAATTTACAAACAAAACATCTAATGGGTAACTGCAGCAATTGAAGCAATGACGTTAGTTATAATTTTCCGAGTATGTAAAAACACATTCAAAAGGAACAAGTGATCGAGGGTGGATGGGAGGGGGGGGGGTCAGAAAACGACCAAAGGACAACCTTAAGAGTAAGTGCAGGCCAATTCATTGATCCTGACAAGGAGTGAATAGGGTTCCCGTTTAAATCCGACGTTATCTCATACCGCGCCATTTGTTATCTTGGGTTATCACCTGTTATGATCGCAACAACCAAAGGAACTCTCGGTTTATATTCGGCAGGAAGGTCACTTAGGGGCTGCCGACTTAATCCGCTTAGGGCTGACACAAAACCGAACTCTCTCTCTCTCTCTCTCTCTCTCTCTCTCTCTCTCTCTCTCTCTCTCTCTCTCTCTCTCTCTCTCTCTCTCTCTCTCAGAAATGCAAAATTTTAGATGTAGACTACCTATGCGCTCTCTCTCTCTCTCTCTCTCTCTCTCTCTCTCTCTCTCTCTCTCTCTCTCTCTCTCTCTCTCTCTCTTCCACAAATGCAAATTTAGGTCGCATACCTTTACAGTAATTGATACCGAAAATGGAGAAGTATAAAATGTTCATAAGCTTTAAATGTTCAAAATGCAACTTCACAGGACAATACTGTGAAAACGGAGGAAAAATTATATTCTAAATTAAATTACAAGAAAATGAAAGTTTTGGTAAAGGAAAAACTAAGAAAATAAAAGTTTTGGTAAAGAAAAACTAAGAAAATTAAAGTTTTGGTAAAGAAAAAACTAAGGAAATGAAAGTTTTGGTAAAGAAAAACTAAGAAAATAAAAGTTTTGGTAAAGAAAAACTAAGAAAATAAAAGTTTTGGTAAAGGAAAAACTAAGAAAATGAAAGTTTTGGTAAAGGAAAACCTAAGAAAATAAAAGTTTTGGTAAAGGATAAACTAAGAAAATAAAAGTTTTGGTAAAGGAAAAACTAAGAAAATAAATGTTTTGGTAAAGGAAAAACTAAGATAATAAAATTTTTGGTAAAGGAAAAACTAAAAAAATAAGAGTTTTGGCAAAGGAAAAACTAAGAAAATAAAAGTTTTGGTAAAGGAAAACTAAGAAAAAAAAAGTTTTGGTGAAGGAAAAACTAAGAAAATAAAAGTTTTGGTAACGGAAAAATAAGATAATAAAAGTTTTGGTAAAGTAAAAACTAAGAAAATAAAAGTTTTAGTAAAGGAAAACCTAAGAAAATTAAATTTTTGGGAAAGGAAAACCTAAGAAAATAAAAGTTTTGGTAAAGAAAAAACTAAGAAAATAAAAATTTTTGGTAAAGGAAAAACTAAGAAAATAAAAGTTTTGGCAAAGGAAAAACTATGAAAATAAAAGTTTTTGGTAAAGGAAAAACAATGAAAATAAAAGTTTTGGTAAAGGAAAAACTAAAAAAATAAAAGTTTTGGTAAAGGAAAAACTAAGAAAATTAAAGTTTTGGTAAAAGAAAAACTAAGAAAATAAAAATTTTGGTAAAGGAAAAACTAAGAAAATACAAGTTTTAGTAAAGGAAAAACTAAGAAAATAAATGTTTTGGTAAAGGATAAACTAAGAAAATAAAAGTTTTGGTAAAGGAAAAACTAAGAAAATAAAAGTTTTGGTAAAGGAAAAACTAAAGAAAATAAAAATTTTGGTAAAGGAAAAACTAAGAAAATAAAAGTTTTGGCAAAGGAAAAACTATGAAAATAAAAGTTTTGGTAAAGGAAAAACTAAGAAAATAAAAGTTTTGGTAAAGGAAAAACTAAAACCTCCGGACAAACATAAGCGAAAAATTAATTTCCTTATAAAAACTTATATCGTATCTTTAAAAATAATCAAAATTAATTTTTCTTACACCCTGACATAAATCACAATTAATTTAATTTTGCAAAAAAACATTCAAAATACATTTCATTACATAAAAATCCTTTAATACCTTTCACTACAAGATATTATTATTATTATTATTATTATTATTATTATTATTATTATTATAATTATTATCATTATTAACATAAATACAAATATATTTTGTAAAATCATATTTCAAATATATTTTCATTTAAAAATGCCAATCTATTTTGCAAAAAGAAAAAAATCATTAAATAAGAAGAAAAAAAATTTTAACCTTTAACTACAAGAAAACGCCTTTCAATAAAAAAACACTAATACCACAAATACATTTTGTAATACAAAACATGAAATATATTTTCAAATAAAATACAAATCTATTTTTACAGAAAAGAAAAAATCCATAAACAAAAAAGAAATTTTAAAAAATCCGAAATGTATCTGACTAAGCCTCCCCAGGGAGGCCTATTTATGATCCGACATAAAAAAATTAAGTACTAATAAAATAAAACTTTAAAAGAGAAAGTTTACTTTTTTTTCTATACATATATTTATGCAAAGGGAAACTTGTAATAAAAGTGGGCTTACCGCTACGCCCACTGACTGCCTGCCTGCCTGTAAAAGCAGGACCTTTTCCTTCAGTCTTTCCTTCAAAGGAGAAGGCCGCCTACGAGGATACGCCCTCCGGGTGAATCAGCTTTCTTTCTTGCTATTGTTTGTAGCAAGGTCTACTGTATATATAGGCCTTGGTTTGTAGAATGTAGGTTGGTTTGACTTATGGGATAATCGTTAGGATATTTAGTTAGATATAAAATTTTTCCTACTTACTGATTGAATTATTATTATTATTATTATTATTATTATTATTATTATCATCATCATTATTATTGTTTATCATCGACATAGCAGACAATTGACTTATTAGAATGAGGATTAAACTAACGAAATGTATAAACCGGTATTATATATATATATATATATATATATATATATATATATATATATATATATATATATATATATATGTGTGTGTGTGTGTGTGTGTGCATAAATATGTATATGTATGTATGTATGTATGTATATATACATATACATATACAGTACATAATTACATATAACTACACCCAAACAAAACCTAAACACACCCATATATATATATATATATATATATATATATATATATATATATATTTATATATATATATATGTATATATATATATATATATATATATATATATATATATACATTTATATACCTGTATACATATATACATATTTATTTATATATATATCAATATATATATATATTTATATATATCAATATATGTATATATATATATATATATATATATATATATATATATATATATATATATATAGGTGTGCTTAGGTTTTGTTTGGGTATAGTTATATATGGTTATGTACTGTATGTGTGTACATATATACATATATGTATATACATATATATACAGCATATGTTTATATATATATATATATATATATATATATATATATATATATATTATATATATATATATACACATACATACATATATACACACACATATACACGAGAGACATGAAGCTGAAGTAAGAGTGATCCGGACCTAAGACTCTTAAAACTCTTAAAAGGAAAATTAGTTTTAAAGTAAACGATCATGAATAAAAGATAATTCCTCCAGGAATACAAAAAGAAAATAAATAGCAAAACGAATAATAAAACTCAAAAAGGCTAACCATCAGAGGAAAATAAGACGAAGGCCCTCAATAATACCTATTGTTATCGGAAAATCAAAGAGAGACGTAAGCCGGTATACGGAAAAGGTAGATAAAAAGAGCGACAAATATACGCGGATGTTCGTGAGAAAAGCCGTGAGAAACCTCACACCTGAGGAGCTACCTGAGATGAAGATGGTGTTGGGATGAGAGAGAGAGAGAGACAGACAGAGAGATGTTAGATGCTGACAAATCTCTTGTCGGTGACAAATCTCTCGGCCTTCATTAGGTGAGAGAGGTTTTGTCAAAACGTTATAAAGGAAGATGATGGCTCTGTTAAGTGTTTGGCAATTGGGCATAAAAAGGAAATGGGGAATAAATAGTTATAATTATGATAGAAATAATAATAATAATTAAAATAATAATCATAAATACGGTGTTGAATAACATGACTTGGAAGAATGCTATTAAGCATAAATAAAGTTATAATTCTACTCAAACACACAAACACACGCACACAAATATATATATATATATATATATATATATATATATATATATATACATGTATATCTATAAATATATACATATACATACATAGATACACACAGACACAAACACACACACACACATATATATATATATATATATATATATATATATATATATATATATACGTATATATATATATACACACACAAACACACACACACATATATATATATATATATATATATATATATATATATATATATCAGCCATGATTTACCCCGCGAAAGCTAAATTCCAATATGAAAAAGATTATCTATGAACCGATTTACATATTAATTGGTTAACCTCCGAAAATTATATTTCAAATATCAGCGCGCCGAAAATTTAAAAAGAGATACACTCAAATATAAAGTTAAGAATAAAACCGTATTAAAATCATTTATTGCAGATATTAAATTGGAAAAAGAAAGTAAGTATAATATAAGATATATTAAAATAAAGTGCGAACAAAAGATAGATTATGTCATATGTTGACGTTTTGCTTCTGTAAGAGTTGTTAAATATGTATGTGTGTATATATAATATATATATATATATATATATATATATATATATATATATATATATATATATAATTTATATATATATATATATTTATATATATCTATGTATATACTGTATATATATATATATATATATATATATATATATATATATATATATATATATATATATATATATATATGTATATATATATATATATATATATATATATATATATATATGTATATATATATTTATACATATATATATAAATATATGTATATATATATTTATATATATGTATATATATATTTATACATATATATATAAATATATATATATAGATATATATATATACACATATATAGGTATATATATTATAAATATATATATATATATATATATATATATATATATATATATATGTATGTATATATATATATATATATATATATATATATATATATATATATATATATGTACCTGTTTTATATGTTAGTCCACATAAGGAAAATTGAAAGATGATGTGTATATGTAGAAATGCTCTACAGTTTTGCGCGCCACTGGACTTCCTATTAGAACATTCCATAATAAACGCTCTAAGAAGAGGTCCAGTGGTGGACGAAACTGTACAGCATTTCTACATATACACATCATCTTTCAATTTTCCTTTTGTGGACTGATATATATTATCTCCGTGCTAATGAAAATTACGTCTGTTATACCTATATACATATGTATATGAAACTATGTATGACTATAGTACCTGATTATGTATATAAGTCTTCATATAAATATGGTGTAAAGTTATATGTAGATATAATTAATGAATGTATACATCAAACATGTACATAGCACACTTGAATTTGATGTTACCTATACACATTACAAACCAATCATGGACTTACAATGATTTCCAAACCAAGTACCCGTTGCATAAAAAAACTTAAGAGTGCATTAAAAACGGGAAATGCCGGGCAACATTTATTCCAGGATTTTTACCGTTTTTTAAAAACGGATATATTGACGTCAAGGAGTGGTATTACGGTCACCAACTGGTAAAAGATAATAACAA
>NC_090759.1:38094867-38097367 GCF_036898095.1 Palaemon carinicauda
AGAGAGAGAGAGAGAGAGAGAGAGAGAGAGAGAGAGAATTATTCTATCGGCTTTTAACAGTGACTTATTGTGTTGTGATAAATAAATCGATTCTTTTCTCATAGAAGACGTGGCTAAGGATTCCCCCCCCTCTCTCTCTCTCTCTCTCTCTCTCTCTCTCTCTCTTCTCTCTCTCTCTCTCTTAAGACATGGTATGTTTTCATTAATTCCATCTTTATATTGTTTTCCATTTGGTTGATGAAATTGGTAGGTCGATGTACTGAGAGAGAGAGAGAGAGAGAGAGAGAGAGAGAGAGAGAGAGAGAGATTTTAAAGTCTGTTCGAAATTTTGGGTCAAAAACTTCCTGCTGCGGCCGCCATCTCGAAAAACATCTGGTGAGCGAGAAAATTATGGGATGACCTCGTAAAAGTTTGTTACACCTTAATGCCAAGGATAGTGAGCAGAGAGAGAGAGAGAGAGAGAGAGAGAGAGAGAGAGAGAGAGAATAAAAAAGGTAATAAATTGTCCAAACTCGGTATATGCTGTTTTTTTTTCTTTTCTTTTGCAAATCAGGAATAAGTATCAAAATGGTAATATTTTAGAAAGGAAGATGAAAAGAGAAAGAGAAAGAGAACTCAAAATGTCGAAAACGCAGTAATATAAAAAGGAAAGAGAGAGAGAGAGAGAGAGAGAGAGAGAGAGAGAGAGAGTAATAATAATAATAATAATACTTTATTTCCAAATAAATACACTGGGTATTATACATTATTTATAAAGCAACTTATTGAATAGTGATTACTGAGATGCGTAAACAGGAGACGATGATTATAATTATTGCCCCTCTTTATCTCGGAGTGCACGTGGTAGTGCACCTGGTAGTGCACGTAGTAGTGCACTCAGCTCAACGACTTGGAGACCCGAGGAGAGCTGGTGTGAATTTGCCACTGAGTTGACAGACAGCTTTTGTGGGTCGTGGATAAATGGTGGAAAGAAAGAGAGACAGAGAGGGAAAAACAATGTGTAGGACAATGTCAAAACAACCAGGGGCTCGAAAATATACTCTCTCTCTCTCTCTCTCTCTCTCTCTCTCTATATATATATATATATGTGTGTGTGTGTATGTATGTATATATATATTGTATATATATTTTATATATATATATATATATATATATACTGTATATATATACCGGTGTATATATATATATGTATATATATATATATGCATACTGTATATATACCGATATATATATATATATATATACATATATATATATATATATGTATATATATATATATATATATATGTATATATATATATATATACACACACACACATTACAAATATCCCTCACAAAATAAAGCATTATTCACACCGTTCTTCGAAAAACAACCTCATTCTCTGCCATAAATCATGCCAAGAAGTGACTTTCGGCAAAAATGGAGGATTGACTGGTTAGATGAACCTTCTTTTCCGAAAGTAAATGAAAGGCAACCATACATTAGCATAACAAGATCCGAAGTGCGCATGCGCGCGCGTAGTAGACCTAAGCTTTTAGACCTAAGCTGTTTGTTCCTCGTAAGGCCCAACGGTAACATTAATTCCCTGTAAACAAAGGCAGCTACGAGGGGACTCCTCCATGGAGGCTTGAGCTTGCCTTTAAAGGCCCAAAGAAAGAGCACCTTGCATTCACAACCCCCCCCCCCCCCTTCCATGACAACCCACATGCCAGGGGCAGTTATGAAAAGAATCCGCAGTCGTCACTTGTTTTCCTGTTACGGATGACACATCGGTAACAGATTTGAGCCATTGTTGTGTGTCGTAGTCAGAGTAACAAAGGATAAGACCTTCCAAATCTTATCCCAATTGGTCAGATTTTACTAAAATAAATTCTGTCGTAGCCAGATTAACTTCAGATCTTTCAAATCTTATCCCAATTGATCAGATTTTACTAAAATAAATTGTCAAATTCAGATTAATTTAAGACCTTACAAATCTTATCCTAATAGGTCAGATTTTACTAAAATAAATTCTATCATAGTCAGATTAACTCATGACCTTCCAAATCCTATCCCAATTGGTCAGATTTTTCAAAAATTCGAAATTCTATCATAATCAGTTTAACTCAAGACCTTTCAAATCTTATCCCAATTGGTCAGATTTTTCTAAAATCAAAATTCTTTGCTGACATTTATTCGTGTGATTTGATAATGCGCAGTTATAAAATATTGCAGACTTCTTGTTTGAGATTTGCAACAGATTACCTAAGCAAGATCAAAATTGAGTAATCTTACTGATTTTTTCTTTTTTATAAATAATATATTTCATGGAAGCAATGCACCCGACGATATAGAGGAATGAAATTAATATCTGAAAGTGGAATCTCTCTCTCTCTCTCTCTCTCTCTCTCTCTCTCTCTCTCTCTTATAAAAAGTCTATATATAAACATATATATATATATATATATATATATCTATATATATATATATATGTATAGGTACAGGAATTATATATATAAA
>NC_090759.1:38099867-38109867 GCF_036898095.1 Palaemon carinicauda
CAGGCAGGGGTGGGGGAGTGGGGCTGTTGCTTCGATAATCCTGGGAAGGAAAATATATATTTCGTCAGTATGCTTTTTTTGTGGGAGTTACTTATGCACCTAAAAACTCATCTATTATGGCTGCATTCATAAAATGATTGGAAGTGCTTGTACGAGAGAAGTTTGGAATTCAAATGCATACGCAAATTAACTCTTAAAAATCTAACTTTGTACATATTGATATTGAAATGCTTTTACAAAGAAATAATTACTTATATAGCCATGATTTTACTAAATACTTAGAGAAAAATTATTACATAAACAGTGCATTCATAGTTTGAGAGAGAGAGAGAGAGAGAGAGAGAGAGAGAGAGAGAGAGAGAGAGAGATTGAAATGCTAATACAAAGAAATTACTTATATAGCCATGATTTTACTAAATACTTAGAGAAAAATTATTACATAAACAGTGCATTCATAGTTTGAGAGAGAGAGAGAGAGAGAGAGAGAGAGAGAGAGAGAGAGAGAGATTGAAATGCTAATACAAAGAAATAATTACTTATATAGCCATGATTTTACTAAATACTTAGAGAAAAATTATTACATAAACAGTGCATCCATACTTAGAGAGAGAGAGAGAGAGAGAGAGAGAGAGAGAGAGAGAGAGAGAGAGAGAGAGAGAGAGAGGTGGTAACTTTCATTCAATGTTCTTGAGAATCTGCACAAGTATTCTTAATAATTCTTAAATGGAAATCAAAATAACACTTTAAACACATCTTTGAAGTCAAGCAAGAATCTAAATATTATTAAATCATTGTCTATTAATAACTTGTCATTTAATATTTCATATAAAAATATATTTTCATCCACTAAATCAATGATAAACTTCATAAAATATATTTTGATCCACTAATACAATGATAAACTAAATGAAATATATTTTCCTCCAATAATACAATGATAAACTTCATAAAATATATTTTGATCCACTAATACAATGATAAACTCCATAAAATATATTTTCATCCACTAATACAATGAAAAACTTCATATAAAATATTGTCGAAACTTCACTGATTTAATATTAAAATCAGAATATTATATACTATCTCATGATAATGCAATATGGAAAAAATTCATGGAATTTTTTCAAGTAATTATATAATGTGAAAAGATGCAATTATATGTATCATCATCTCATTCTGATATGTATGAATCACTACATACTTATATATTGAAAGACTCCATATACTTTATTGAGCTTTAGTATAGTTTTAAACTTTTTTATATATATACTTTCAATTCGTTCGTAGCACCACGGTAATTTCGATAGAATGTCTACTAAACAATTCAAAATATCCCCTTTGATTTCTATACATAATGATACATATAGGATACGTGAGACATATACATAAAGATACATATAGGATACGTAAGACATATACATAATGATACATTTAGGATACGTAAGACATATACATAATGCTACATATAGGATACGTAAGATATATAAGAAGAACAAAGATTAAAATACCTTAGTTTCCTTTGACTTCTTCCCTCTCTTCACTGCCCTTGGAGTCCTATGCACCCTCGTCCCAAGAGTAGCTCCCGCATCTAGGCTCTTCTCTAAGGTCCCTTGGTACTTCCTCGGGGTGGAGTGTTGGTTCTTCCCCGTCTGGCGCCATATCCTCGACGGGGTGACGGACTTCCTGGGATTCCTATCGTCCTTCGGCTTCTTGGTCGACCCGAACTCTAGCGTTCTCCTGGCGACGGGCGAGTCGCTTTTCCTCGAGGTCGACTGACTCACCCACGAGTCTGACTCGTCCCCTGGGATGGTGCAGTATTCGTGGTCTATGAATTTCTGCAGGTCGAGGATGTCCCCGTCGCACAGTTCATCCAAGGGCACCACTGACGGACGAGGAACGACGTCCTTCGTCGGCTTGACGGATATCGGAGTTAGGTAATGATCGTCTGGTTTCTCACGCACGAAAGTTCTTTGAACTTGGTTCGCGATGTTGTTGTTGTTGTTGTTGTTGACGCTGCTGCTGTTTTTATTATTAGGGTTTGACGAAGAAGGGTTCTTGACATCGGGCGAGTAATAGCAAGGGTTGCTTTGTAACCACAGACTTCCTAAAGGTTTCCTAAGGTTGTTATTTTGACAGATGACTTTGGCCAAACGAGCATTTCTCTGATTTTCCTTCTCGCAGATCACTCGTTGCTTCGTGTCATAATTTAGGTTTCTAAGTTTACTAGGATCAGGGGAATTGTACATGGGGTTACCCACATACCACACGCTATTTTGCTGCTGAGAACTGACAACTTTCGCTTCTTTCTTCACCTCGGGACTTAAATACATCGGATTATCCACAAACATCAAAATCCCAACCTTCGGTTTCGCACTATTATTGTCGTTCGTGATTTGGCCATTGGTAGAAGCCTTTTCCTTTTTGCTGCGGAAAGACTTGCGCAACCTGGCCAACATCTTTTCTTCGGACACCTCTTTAATCTTCTCGCACAATTTAGGGCTGATGTAGATGCTGTCGGCGAACTCACTGCCTAGGGTGTACAGACTGATGGCGTCCTGCGACTCCGGTGGCGATTCGGAGCTGTCGTTGTTTTCGATGTCGAGATCGTGGTGTTCGAAAGTCGAAGCTTCGTCCAAGACAGCTTCCATGGACCAATCGGCGCTCACCGACTCATCCTGCTCGTGTTCCTGAGGAGAGCGTGAGCGATCCTGCAACATGCGCTGAAGGCGATAGGAACTCTCCTCCCGACGGCGCTGCTGACGAGCTGTCAGCTGACTCGCGTTGTCTAACGTGAGGATGGTCGAGTCACCGCCGCAACCACTCACACACTGACTCAAGTCGAGTAGGAAACTATTCTCTTCCTCGCAGGATGGTGGCCCAAGAGGCACTGAATAGCAGGAAGAGGAGGAGGAGGAGGAAGAGGCAGAGGCACTCTCACAACCCATACCCAGATGCTGCTGCCCTCGACTCATCACCGGAAGTGGCAGTGTCGGGTTACTCGAAGGGGAGCGATGGGAAGTTGGGGTGATGGAAGGCCGAGATGAGATGGGATGACGGTCGTGGGATGAAGGCAGTTCACTGAATGAACCTGGCTGAGCAGCCTGACCACCAGCACCTGCCCTTTTACCTGACCCTTCCGTGGGGGAGACCTCCCCCGTTCTACCCTCCATACCCCCAGGGGGCCCCTTTTCTTCCTCACTCCCATCATTCCAATACCCACTACCGCTAGCCCCACCCCCCGGTAACCACCATTGTCCTGATTGTACACTTTCTTCGGGGCACGTCGACATTTTGTCATGAGATAATTCTTGGGATTTACTTGCTGGGAACAAAAAGCTGATTTCTTCTGGGTCTTTGAGAATTTCAGCCATGGAATCCCTCAGCGGGACACTGCCAGTAATCGGACTCTTGAAAGATAAATCTAGGCATTGCAGAGATTTGGTTTTCTTAAGAGAAGGGGACGTATCATGATCGGATACGTCCATACCCCAAAGGGACGTCGTATCGTCATTGAATTCAATCTTGGAAAGTCTACGGGAAATGTCAGCCAGGCTTGAGAAGGAATGCCTCCTCGAGAGCGATGAAGAATTATGAGGGGCATCACTGGCGTGAGTCTTCGCCTCCCGTCCGGGCGTGGATACTTTGGTTGAATCGGAAAATAAATTTCTACCGACGGCGCTTAAAAGCATTTTGCTCAAGTCGACGCTCTTGTTCGGAATTGGACTTTCGAGCTGATCTAGACTTCGATAGGTGGTTTCGAAATTGGACTGGGAAATACTCGAGAGAGTATGTTGCATTGCTTGTTGGTTCACCTGGTGAAAGAGGTCGTCGATGTAGGCTTCCGTGATGCTGTGATTAAGTTGACCCGAATCCCTGAGGAGACTCAAGAAACGTGGATCCGTCATATCATGGGACAAATTGGCATATATATTAGAGTTTCTATTCGAGTTGGTGTCCTCTCTGGGGCTCTTGTTACAGTCGTGTAGCTCATCCATTGTGAGAGGCGTGCAAGGCTCTTCTAGCAGACTGTCGCTTCTGGGCGTCTGAGGGCTTCTCGGGGCACTGAGAGGACTAACCAGAGGGCTATTCACGCCTTCAGATACGCCACTGTCCGGATTATCGCTACTAGACGTGTTATGGCCTCTAGGACTCGATCCAGACACACTGGCTTCCTCCGACGACCTGTTTAATTGTCTGTCTTCGTCGTCGAAGCTAAACTCTATCTCCATTCTATGTCGCAACTTCCGTTTTTTGGCTGAATGAACCAGTTCTTCCTCTTGCCTCGTATTCTCGTATATCACAGGAAGATGAACATCTAACTTTGGTTTGGTTGAGCCTTTGGATTTGGCTTTGGTCTTGGTGCTGCCCTGACTTGACCTGGATTTTCGAGGCGGAGGGGGCGGGGGCGGTCTCAGGTTATGCAGGGGGATGGAGGGGTCGTCGTGCTTTCCGTGAGAGTAATTTATGTGGACGTGCTGCCCCGTGCTTTTGTATACCTTCCCGGGTTTGTCACTTTGGCTGCGGTGGCCGCTGGACTGATGGCAGTCCTCGATTTTGCAAGGTTTCTTCGACGGCTGAGCTGCGATGTAAAGGCCATACTGAGGCATCGGGTGTTGCCTGTCGTTGGGAGACTTGCCGAAACGAGCGATCAAATCATTGGATATCTTGATCGCTACCGGTTTGTGAATGTCCTTTTGGGGTTCGGAGGTGAAATCACAGGTGCTGTCCAACTCATTATCATCAAAATTAGGAGGATCTGGCAAAGGTCTATTTAAGTCCATGGGCTTTTTCACGACGCTTTTGACTTCAGTCATGGGTAGGTAGAGCATGTTCTCGTACAAGTGATCGTGCATGTGAACAGGAGTTTTATTGGGATCGGGTGATATTCTCATATGTAGGGAAGAGTACAGGTGTTCTTGCTGGCAAGTGCAGCCATCCGATTTGTCGTGAGTGCAACGCTCCCTCAGGTCTTTCATGGACATGTACACGGCGTTATCGAAGGAATTGTAGCTATTTTTGGAATTGAGACTCGACCCTGAGTTGGTTTTAGGCGACTCGGAGGTGTCCCCGTTGTCCACCCTCTCGTAAATAGGCTCCCCCTTGACTTTTACCCTCGAAGCTCTCCTCCCTTCCACTCTCTCCCTCGGAGTTTTCCCTCGCCCTTCCTCCTTCCCCTCTTCTTTCTCCTTCCTCCTGTCCTTACAATGCTTCGGGGACTTCACTCTCTCGTAAGTGTTCTCCTTCTTCCTCTCGTGACTCGAGGACCTCCCTCTTCTCTCCTTCTGGATCTGCCACACTCCTCGGAAGGACGCCTCAGTGGGAATGTCGGCTATGGAGTGCCTCTTCAGGCAGTAGGAGTGCACCTCCGGGCACTGCCCTTCGTGGATCATGGACTGGCTCTTCCCCTCCGCTACGCCCCTGGCACTTATGCTGTGACTCGAGGTAGTGGTGATGGTGCTGCCTTCGAGTAAGCTCGAGTTAACGGCAGTTAGAGGAAGAGAACGAGGGGCTGAGGATGATCGTGATCTGAAATAGGGCAAGGAAAAGGAAATAATAATAATAATAATAATAATAATAATAATAATAATAATAATTGGTACCAACACTATTTGGATGTTATTTGGTAACATTACAGTTGAAAACGAACAAGAGTAAAAAATAATTGTTAAAAGCAACCTAATATTGCAAGAAAATAGCCAAGTTTAACATAATATTGTGTATAAAATGTAAAAAATATCGTTGAAGTATATATCATTATTATTAAGATTAATATCATCATTAATATTACTATTATTAATATTATCATTATAATTATTATTATCATTATTATTATCATTATTATTATTATTATTATTATTATTATTATTATTATTACAAGATAGGCTATAACCCTAGATGGAAAAGCAAGACGCTATAAGCCCAAGGCCTCCAACCAGGAAAAATACCTCACTGAGAAACAAGGAAATACATAAACTACATTAGAAGAATAAACAATCAAAATAAAACATTTTAATAACAGTAACAACATTTAATATAAGTAAACAAAATCTCAACATCGTTGTTTACTACAGATTACTAAACGTAAACAGTCAATCAATTTGATTGTGGATTCAACAAAGAGGAAATTAAAGATTAAGTTTATCAATATGGATAGAAAAGTTATTGTTTATTTCTCAAGTGTTTTTATATTCCTTTGTTAATTACCCATAATTCATTTTATATTTTGAAATCGTAGGTTAAATAAAATGTTTCCATTCTAAACTCCCTCTGTGTTCTTGTTAAATTACTATCATTTTCCTATTTATTGCTAATAGCAAGGAATTAATACTATCATTATTTTATATACTTCTAATAGCAAGGAATTAATACTATCATAATTCTATTTACTTCTAATAGCAAGGACTTAATACTATCATTTTCATATTTGTTGCTAATAGCAAGGAATTAATACTATCATTATTCTATTTACTTCTAATAGCAAGGGCTCAATACTATTATTTCCCTATTTACTGCTACTAGCAAGAAATTAATACTATCATTTTCCTATTTACTGCTAATAGCAAGGACTTAATACTATCATTTTCCTATTTACTGCTAATAGCAAGGAATTAATACTATCATTATTCTATTTACTTCTCATAACAAGGACTTAATACTATCATTTTCCTATTTATTGCTAATAGCAAGGAATTAATACTACCATTTTCCTATTTACTTTAATGGCAAGGAATTAGTACGATAATTTTCCTATTTATTGCTAATAGCAAGGAATTAATACTAACATTATTCTATATACTTCTAATAGCAAGGACTTAATACTATCATTTTCCTACTTATTGCTAATAGCAAGGAATTAATACTATCATTATTCTATTTACTTCTAATAGCAAGGACTTAATACTATCATTTCCTATTTATTGCTAATAGCAAGGAATTAATACTATCATTATTCTATTTACTGCTAATAGCAAGGACTTAATACTATCATTTCCTATTTATTGCTAATAGCAAGGAATTAATACTATCATTATTCTATTTACTGCTAATAGCAAGGACTTAATACTATCATTTTCCTATTTATTGCTAACAGCAAGTAATTAATACTACCATTTTCCTATTTACTTTAATGGCAAGGAATTAGTACGACAATTTTCCTATTTATTGCTAATAGCAAGGAATTAATACTAACATTATTCTATATACTTCTAATAGCAAGGACTTAATACTATCATTTTCCTATTTATTGCTAATAGCAAGGAATTAATACTATCATTATCCTATTTACTGCTAATAGCAAGGACTTAATACTATCATTTTCCTATATATTGCTATTAGCAAGGAATTAATACTATCATTATTCTATTTACTTCTAATAGCAAGGACTTAATACTATCATTTTCCTATTTAATGCTAATAGCAAGGAATTAATACTATTATTATTCTATTTACTTCTAATAGCAAGGGCTTAATACTATAATTTTCCTATTTATTGCTAATAGTAAGTAATTAATATTATCATTATTCTATTTACTTCTAATAGCAAGGACTTAATACTATCATTTTCCTATTTATTGCTAATAGCAAGGCATTAATACTATCATTATTCTATTTACTGCTAATAGCAACGACTTAATAATATCATTTTCCTATTTATTGCTATTAACAAGGAATTAATACTATCATTATTCTATTTACTTCTAATAGCAAGGACTTAATACTATCATTTTCCTATTTATTGCTAATAGCAGGGAATTAATACTATCATTATTCTATTTACTGCTAATAGCAAGGACTTAATACAATCATTTTCCTATTTACTGCTAATAGCAAGGAATTAATACAATTATTATTTTCCTATTTACTGCCAATAGCAAGGAATTAATACTATCATTTTCCTATTTACTGCTAATAGCAAGGAATTAATAGTATTATTTTCCTATTTACTGCTAATAGCAAGGAATTAATAGTATTACTTTCCTATTTACTGCTAATAGCAAGGAATTAATAATATCATTTTCCTATTTACTGCTAATAGCAAGGAATTAATACTATTATTTTCCTATTTACTGCTAATAGCAAGGAATTAATAATATAATTTTCCTATTTACTGCTAATAGCAAGGAATTAATACTATTATTTTCCTATTTACTGCTAATAGCAAGGAATTAATAGTATCACTTTCCTATTTACTGCTAATAGCAAGGAATTAATACTATTATTTTCCTATTTACTGCTAATAGCAAGGAATTAATAGTATTACTTTCCTATTTACTGCTAATAGCAAGGAATTAATAGTATCATTTTCCTATTTACTGCTAATAGCAAGGAATTAATACTATTATTTTCCTATTTACTGCTAATAGCAAGGAATTAATAGTATCACTTTCCTATTTACTGCTAATAGCAAGGAATTAATACTATTATTTTCCTATTTACTGCTAATAGCAAGGAATTAATAGTATCACTTTCCTATTTACTGCTAATAGCAAGGAATTAATACTATTATTTTCCTATTTACTGCTAATAGCAAGGAATTAATACTATTATTTTCCTGTTTACTGCTAATAGCAAGGAATTAATACTATTATTTTCCTATTTACTGCTAATAGCAAGGAATTAATACTATCATTTTCCTGTTTACTGCTAATAGCAAGGGCTTAATACTATCATTTTCCTATTTACTGCTAACTATCATCTTCCTATTTACTGCTAACTATTAATTTCCTATTTACTGCTAATAGCAAGGGCTTAATACAATCATTTTCCTATTTACTGCTATCATTTTCCTATTTACTGCTAACTATCATTTTCCTATTTACTGCTAATAGCAAGGGCTTAATACTATCATTTTCCTATTTACTGCTAATAGCAAGAAATTAATACTATTATTTTCCTATTTACTGCTAATAGCAAGGAATTAATACTATTATTTTCCTATTTACTGCTAATAGCAAGGGCTTGATACTATAATTTTCCTATTTACTGCTAATAGCAAGGGCTTAATACTATTATTTCCCTATTTACTGCTAATAGCAAGGAATTAATACTATCATTTTCCTGTTTACTGCTAATAGCAAGGAATTAATACTATCATTTTCCTATTTACTGCTAATAGCAATGGCTTAATACTATCATTTTCCTATTTACTGCTAATAGCAAGGAATTAATACTATCATTTTCCTATTTACTGCTAATAGCAAGGAATTAATATTATCATTTTCCTATTTATTGCTAATAGCAAGGAATTAATACTATTATTTTCCTATTTACTGCTAATAGCAAGGGCTTAATACTATCATTTTCCTATTTACTGCTAATAGCAAGGGCTTAATACTATAATTTTCCTATTTACTGCTAATAGCAAGGGCTTAATACTATCATTTCCCTTTTTACTGCTAATAACAAGGGCTTAATACTATCATTTTCCTATTTACTGCTAATAGCAAGGGCTTAATACTATCATTTTCCTATTTACTGCTAATAGCAAGGGCTTAATACTATCATTTTCCTATTTACTGCTAATAGCAAGGGCTTAATACTATCATTTTCCTATTTACTGCTAATAGCAAGGGCTTAATACTATCATTTTCCTATTTACTGCTAATAGCAAGGGCTTAATACTATCATTTTCCTATTTACTGCTAAGAGCAAGGAATTAATACTATCATTTTCCTATTTACTGCTAAGAGCAAGGAATTAATACTATTATTTTCCTATTTACTGCTAATAGCAATGGCTTAATACTATCATTTTCCTATATACTGCTAATAGCAAAGGCTTAATACTATCATTTTCCTATTTACTGCTAATAGCAAGGGCATAATACTATTATTTCCTTATTTACTGCTAATAGCAAGGGCTTGATACTATCATTTTCCTATTTACTGCTAATAGCAAGGGCTTAATACTATCATTTTCCTATTTACTGCTAATAGCAAGGGCTTAATACTATCATTTTCCTATTTACTGCTAATAGCAAGGGCTTAATAAAGTCATT
>NC_090759.1:38119867-38124867 GCF_036898095.1 Palaemon carinicauda
TTTGTTCAGTGTTTTTAAAATCCTTTTCTACCCTCAAAGTAATAAAAAGTCTTAAAATTTAATACAATTTCACAAAGAAACAAATTTAAAGGTATCTTCTTTTTCATTTACTAAGAACGCTTATCCTCATACTCAATTTTGTTCAATGTTTTTAAAATCCTTTTCTAGCCTCAAAGTAATAAAAAGTCTTAAAATCTAATTCAATTTCACAAAGAATCAAATTTAAAGGTGTCTGGTTTCAGTTCCAATTTCATCAGAATAGATGCTCACCAGAACGTCACCTTTATATTGACTTTTGTAACTCAAAAACAGCGGTTAGATATCCTAGATTACAAGGTTGTGGTGGCCGATGTGGTAACGTCTCTGACTGGTGATCGCCAGACTGGGGTCGGAGTCACGCTCAAAACTGTTACTTCCTTTGTTCGCTACAACCTCACCATCCTTGTGAGCTAAGGATGGGGGATTTGGGGGAGCCTATAGGTCTATTTGCTGAGTCATCAGCAGTCATTGCCTGATCCTCCTTGGTTCTAGCCTGGGGGCTTGGGCACTGATCATTTGTATATATGGTCAGTCTATAGGGCATTCTAAAACTATGGTACAGAGGCTATGGCACTACTCAAGACTAGAGAACAATGGTTTGATTTTGGAGTGTCCTTCTCCTAGAAGAGCTGCTTACCATAGCCAAAGAGTCTCTTCTACCCTTAACAAGAGGAAAGTAGCCACTGAACAATAACAGTGCAGTAGTTAACCCCTTGGGCGAAGAAAGTAACTAGTATTCAATCCAGTGTTTCATACAAGCTAATATGCTGTGATGTTATTGTTTTTCTTTTTATCTTTCGCTCTCTCCCCACACGGACAACAGGAAAACCCGTTTAAGTTTGCCATGGCATGTTTTACATTTTTTAAATATTTGTGTCATTGTTGCCCTCACCTATTTACATATAAGCTCACTATCATGTTTATGTATCCCACTTGCTTCATACACTGTAATGGTATTGCTTTTTTTTTATCTCTCGCTCTTTCCCGCACTGATAATAGAAAAACCCGTTTAAGCCTGCCATGGCATGTTTTACATTTTTTTAATATTTGTGTCATTGTTGCCCTCAACTATTTGCATATAAGCTCATCATCATGTTTATGGACCGCACTTGCTTCATACACTGTAATGGTATTGTTTTCTTATCTCTCGCTCTTTCCCGCACTGATAATAGAAAAACCTGCTTAAGCTTGCCATCGCATGTTTTATTCTCTATTCTGTCCAATTTCTCTTCCTCTTGTTTTGTGAAAGTATTTATAATTTATGTAGGAAATATTTATTTCAATGTTGTTACTGTTTTTAAAATATTCAATTTTTCCTTTTTTCCTTTCCTTACTGGGCTATTTTCCCTGTTGGGGACCTTGGCCTTATAGCATCTTGCTTTTCCAACTAGGGTTGTAGCTTATCAATTATTAATAATAATAATAATAATAATAATAATAATAATAATAATAATAGTCGACTAAAACTCTATCGTTAGCTCAAATACCAAGGTGTTTATAGACGGAAAACTTTACACATCGTGAATAAGATAACCAACGGCTCTCCAAGGATTTGGGCATCAAGTGGCGCCCCATATTTGAGTATTCCTTCAGACAGGATCATCTTGAAGGTCATTGGAGACAGAGAGTAAAGGAACGGAGGAGACAGGAGTCCTGTCTTGTCTCGTATACATATTACCGTCTTCGCTTTATTTGGAAGGTGCCTAATTACAATTGATGTTTATCAGCAATGTTCGGCATATCATTACAGTGCTCTGAAATAACCCGGTTATATTTAAACAGTACAATAAGATATTAGCACTATTTTTAATGGCATGTATGGATATGTATATAAAAAAATTATTATATTAAAATTATACTTCAGAAATTATTCAAAAATAAGGTTCGCCATTGATACCATTCCAAAAGTATTTGTCCACCTAGTGTCAGAGGAAGGTCATTGTTCTGAAATAACCCGGTTTTATATATATATATATATATATATATATATATATATATTTATATATATATATATGTATATATATATATATATATATATATATATATATATATATATATATATATATATATATATATATACACTACAATAAGATAGCGCTACTTTTAATGGCATGTAAGGATAAGTATAAAAAAAAACTTATTATATTAAAATTACACAAAACAAATGATTAAAAAATAGTAATTCAAAACACTCTATCCACCTCGTGGGATTTTTACTCTTTTGAATAAAATCACAAAAATATTAGAGGAGGAAAAACATACATTTAGCTCAAAAAAAAAAAAATCTTGAGATTTGTTTTCGATAAAATTACAATATCTGATAAGAGACAAACTCATTTATCATTACATTTTTTTCGGGAGGTACTTAAAGTATCTCGAACAATTTAAAAGAAAATAATATTATCGTTCTAAAAACGTCATCTTTTATAGGACGAATTTCGTGAACCCTAAACTTAGAGAAACATTTTTTTTATCTTTCATTATGAAATACACATTTACATTCTTACAATCTATAACATACTTTATATACAACATAGTATATTTATATAAATATTTTTTTATTCTACATATAGTGTATTTACAATTGAAATTTTCACTATTTACAGAGTTATATTTTTAAAGAAAAAATAATCTAGTCGTGAATAATTTCTTTAATAGAAGTTTTAAATCATAAGAAACAAAAATTCTTATCCTACGCTATCATGGGTAAGTCAGGTAGCAGGTTGCTTAGGCCAAGACGAATAGCCGCCCGCGGTAAGGGTTCTAGGCCCAAAGGTTGGGACTATATATGGGCGTGAATGTCTGTCGGATGTTGTGGGTGTTTATTGTGGGCCTGGCCTTATATGCCCTTGATCAGTTAGTGAACTTCCCCCGAAATACATATGCAAAGGGACAAGGCTTACGCTGAATGTGAAGGATTATAGGTTGTTGAATAGTGGTTCATTTTACACCTTAACCTCATGTTCTCTTAAATGAAGGAATATGTTCCTTTTTCATTTATTGAGAAAGTTTATCCCCATACTCCAATTCATTCAATGTTTTTAAAAGCCTTTTCTAGCTTCAAATTATTAGAAATTCTTAAAATTTAATTCAATTTCACAAAGAAACAAATTTAAAGGTATCTTCTTTTTCATTTACTAAGAAGGTTCATCCTCATACTCAATTTTGTTCAATGTTTTTAAAATCCTTTTCTAGCCTCAAGGTAATAAAAAGTCTTAGAATTTAATTCAATTTCACAAATAAACAAATTCAAAGGTGCCTGGTTTCAGTTCCAGTTTCATCAGAAGAGATGCTCACCAGAACGTCACCTTTATATGACCGCTGGTTCTCTTGCAGTTCAAATGTTTGTAAGAAAAACTCTCTCTCTCTCTCTCTCTCTCTCTCTCTCTCTCTCTCTCTCTCTCTCTCTCTCTCTCTCTCTCTCTCTCTCTCATCAGCATCCTTATTGGTTAGGGCATCCATTATTAATATTATTATTATTACTAGCTAAACTACAATCCTAGTTGGAAAAACAAGATGCTTAAGCCCAAGGGCTACAACAGGAAAAAATAGCCCAATGATGAAAGGCAATAAGGAAATAAATAATGGATAAAAGAAGTAATGAACAATTGAATAAAATACCTACATACATATACCAAGGCATTTCCCAAGTTTTGGAGGGTAGCCGACATCAAACAAAAGAAACCAAAAAAAGGGGGACCTCTCCTTTCTACGTTCCTCCCAGCCTGACAAGGGACTCAACCGTGTTCGGCTGCTACTGCTAGGGTTACACAGCCCACCCTCCCCCGTTATCCACCACAGATGAGGCTTCATAACGCTGAATCCCCTACTGCTGCTACCTCCGCGGTCATCTAAGGCACCGGAGGAAGCAGCAGGGCCTACCGGAACTGCGTCACTTTTAAATAAAATATTTTAATAATATCAAACACCACTAAAACAGATATTTCATATATAAAACATAAAAACATTTGCTGTAAGCAATCCCTCACGACGAGAAGATAGATTGTACCAACGTACGGGTAAATGTCACAGGTTCATAAGTGGTGTCAAGACTTTCTATAGTGACATCTCCAAAGCTTCCCAGAACTCGAGTTAATTTGTTCTCCTCATTTATTTATTTCCTTATTTCCTTTCCTCACTGGGCTATTTTTCCCTATTGGAGCCCTTGGGCTTATAGCATCTTGCTTTTCAAACTAGGGTTGTAGCCTAGCTTGTAATAATAATAATTGTTCTCCTCATTTATTTATTTCCTTATTTTCTTTCCTCACTGGGCTATTATTTCCCTATTGAAGCCCTTGGGCTTTATAGCATCTTGCTTTTCAAACAAGGGTTGTAGCTTGGATAATAATAATAATAATAATAATAATAATAATAACATCCAATAACCATTTCCAGGCTTTCTCCATCATGAGGGTCAATACTACTCTAAAAGTTTTATTACAGCTGTGACCAAGCTGTGGAATGATCTTCCTAGTCGGGTAGTTGAATCGGTAGAACTTCAAAAGTTAAAACTTGCAGCAAATATTTTTATGTTGAACAGGCTGACAAGTCTTTTTATAGTTTCTCTATGAAGTATCTGTTTTAATGTTGTTTATGTTTTTTACAAATTTTATTTTCATTGTTCATTGCTTCTTATATCGTTTATTTACTTCCTTATTTCCTTTCCTCACTGGGCTATTTTTCCCTGTTGGAGCCCTTGAGCTTATAGCATCTTACTTTTCCAACTAGGGTTGTAGCTTAGCTAGTAATAATTATAAAAGTAATAATAATTTCAAAGTAAAATAGTCCGCCAGAATTCCTTCTGGACACCAAAATCTATCTATCAAAGAAAGCAGAATGGAAAGTATGGCAATTTTTTCCTATTGGAGCCCTTGGGCTTATAGCATCGTGCTTTTCCAACTAACGGTTGTAGCTTGGCTATTAATAATAATAATAATAATAATAATAATAATAATAATAAT
>NC_090759.1:38129867-38132367 GCF_036898095.1 Palaemon carinicauda
TCCGTCTACGATAGAAACCATCCTTAACCAGAAGGAAGCCATCGAAGCAGCAACACCTTCTGAGGGCGTGACTATTTTCTCCAGCAGGAGGAGCCACGTCCTTGATGATATGGTAGAGACTTCTTCTCCTGAGGATCAAGGATAATGGAAATGGCTTCAAGAGAAAACTAAAATGCAACCTCTTTAACAATCCCGCCTCGTCCTCAACCGTTGAACTCCTGTGGGAATCTTGGTGTCTCCAAGGACCAACAACACCTGGAAGACAGCTGAGGAATGTTTCAGGACCTGAATAAATTCCTTTTCCAGAATCAATTAACGAACGACGGCTTGAATTATTAATCGGAAATGAGTCACAGCGAGGCGGGCGATTTTCAGATGACATGCAAGATGCGTAGGAGACATGTCCAGATAGTAAATTGGCGTATGGCAGTTGCGTATCATGTGGATATTTGAATATATGTGTACATTGATAGAGAGATGCTGAAAATATTCTGATTGGAACTGAGGAATAGGAGTCTATTCATGTGGATAGGTAAATAAATAGATAAATTGATATATATATATATATAGATATATATATATATATATATATATATATATATATATATATATATATATATACAGTATATATATATATATATATATATATATATATATATATATATATATATGTATATATATATATATATGCTGAAAACATTCTAATTGGAACTAAGGAATATAAGTCTATTAATGTGGATAGATAGATAAATATATATATATATATATATATATATTATATATATATATATATATATATATATATATATATATATATATGCGGAAAATATTCAAATTGCAACTGAAGAATATGAGTCCATTCATATGGATACATAAATAGATAAATTGTTATAAATATGCTGAAAATATTCTAATTGCAACTGGGGGGAAAAAGTACCCATATGATCATAACGAATAGCAGGAGCGCAACAACACGCAAAAGCAAACGAATAGCTTTTCAACCTTCCTCCTTGTCCATCAGTTCGCCACTTGAGAATTTGAGAAATCCATTAGTGAAGACTTCATGATCTTCGCGGGTGGCTGGGAGAGATTCTGGTTCTTTGGTAAACACCTTTTCAACGCTTTTTTAAACTGCAACCTTTTTCTCACCTTTTGGAGCAAATGTTTTTATGTTGAACAGACTGATATAAGTCTCTTTTTTATGGTTTAATTATGAAAGCTCTGTTTGAATGTTGTTACTGTTCTTGAAATCTTCTATTTAATTGTTCTTTACCTCTCAAATAGTTTATTTTTGGCCTTATTTCCTTTCCTCACTGGGCTATTTTTCCCTGTTGGAGCCCTTGGGCTTATAGCATCTTGCTTTTCCAAATAGGTTTGTAGCTTAGATAATAATAATAATAATAATAAAACGCATTATCAGTCTTTAATTTCAATGCTGCTAACATTGTTGACTCAAGTATATTATGGTTCCTTAATATGAACACTTCTTAATAGCAATCTCTTGCCAACCCAACAAAGAGTATAAGAAGATATGTGGAATTTGGTTAGAAAATAAATAATTATAAAAGGTTGTTTTTAATGGTTTTATAGCAATTAGCATTAACCCTTTCTGTATACATATTCTATTTCAAAAGAAACTACATCCATCGCCTGACAACAACCCTAACCCCTTGCCTGGTGAATGTCAGACTGGGGTTCGAGTCCTGCTCGAACTCGTTAGTTCCTCCGGTCGCTGAGACCTCATCACCCCTGTGAGCTATCGATGGGGGGGGGGGGTCTGGGGAAACCTATAGGTCTATCTGCTGAGTAATCAGCAGCCATTGCCTGGCTCTCCTTGGTCCTAGCTTGGGTAAAGAGGGGGCCTTGGACGCAGAACTTATGTAATATGGTCAGTCTCTAGGGCATTGTCCTGCTTGATAGGACAATATCCCCGTCCCTCGCCTCTGACATTCATAAGCGGCCTTTAAACAGTTTGCTAACCCCTTTACAACACCATGACAACAACCCTTTTTCTACAACCCCATCTAACACAACCCACTTAAGAACTGGACCCCTACCACCACCCCTCCGACCTTTTAGGGGGGAACCCCCCCCCCCCCTCAATCCATTAAGACATGCACCCTCAACGTCTCATTTGGCCAGATGGCGACAATACGTGTTTTGTTTGCAATCACTTGCGTTTAACGGTCTCTCCCAATCAGAGTTGCCAGTTTTCCTAAATTAGAAAAGGACAACTTTTAATCGACGGAAGCTTTAAAAGGCCAAACCGTTAGTAGAAAAAAGGACAAATATATAGCATTTATGACAAATCAATTTTAAAAAAGGCCAAATTGAGATATTAGACACAAAAAAAAGGCCACAATTAAAGGATTTGTCTAAAAAAGCCCAACCTGGCAACCCTGCCTGAGTCCCGAGTCTCCCGACCAGATATCCTGTTAAACACACATTGCACGGACACACGCACACACTTTGATCTCCTCTCGATGGGCGTGCAATGAAT
>NC_090759.1:38137367-38142367 GCF_036898095.1 Palaemon carinicauda
AATTATAAAACAAAAATAATTATGCTTTGCAGACAACTACAAAAAAATGCTGTCGCTATAAATTCTTAATTTAATAAATTATAAAACAAAAATAATTATGCTTTGCACACTAGAAAAAATGCAGTTGCTATAAATTCTCACAGTAATGGACACGAATACGTAGAAGTAATTACGAAATACATGCAAACAATTATTCGTTCTCTGGGGCTTTTAAAATCCCATAGGAAAGCGATCCTACCGGCTAAAGACAAGGCGTTGGGGCGCGTTTTATGGCAAAAAGAGGATTTTTATTGCTCCTAAAACTGACATTCCCGTCACCATAAGGAATCTCTAGCGTTCTGGCTATTATGGTCAGCACAGAGCTTAACATTCATGTCAATCACGAATAAAGATGTTTTTAGAGCATAAGGGAGATATGAATAAATCGAATTTTGATCATGTGAGAGAGCAAACTATGTCTCTATTAATAAAACATACTTTACAATTAAATAACAATGATGAAGTAATGCTGGTTAAATAATTAAAGCAACCGGGAGCATTTAAGTATTAAGATATAAATATATAAAATTTTATCATATAAAACATCAAACCATGTCTATATTAATAGGGCATAAATTACTGCACAGAACAGAACTTTAAACCAAGCTCCACAAGGCACTAGAAGAGTTGGAAGAACCCAGGCCTACATGGCTGAGGACTATGAAGCGTGAAGAAAGAGATGCTGAGTGGAGAAGCATTGATTTAAAAGCTGAAGATAGACACGACTGGCGAAGGTGTGAGAGAGAGAGAGAGAGAGGAGAGAGAGAGAGAGAGAGAGAGAGAGAGTATTTTATGGTATACCATTAACAATCAAGAGCACTAAACGACAAAAAACCCAAGGTGTTCTTATGTCCCTTGGTCTCATGGCCAGGCCTGGAAGGGACCGCCACATCCTCCGTATACAAATATCGAGGAATTACTGAGCAATGAGAAAAGGTGTTGGCCTTATTTTAGAATCTAAGTCCACAAAGAACTTTTGGTGCCGGTTAGGTTAGGTTAGGTTAGGTTAGGTCAGGCTACATACTGAAACAGATAGAATTTCGTAGGCCATATTCGAAAGGTAGGCCACATACTAAACCGGCATCGAATTTATTTTTCTTTATCACTAAAACTACAAAATCTCTCTCTCTCTCTCTCTCTCTCTCTCTCTCTCTCTCTCTCTCTCTCTCTCTCTCTCTCTCTCTCTCTCTCTGTATATATATATATATATATATATATATATATAATGTATGTATATACATATATATATATATATATATATATATATATATATATCTGTTATATATACACATATATATACATATATATA
This sequence comes from Palaemon carinicauda, assembly GCF_036898095.1. NCBI lineage: Eukaryota > Metazoa > Arthropoda > Malacostraca > Decapoda > Palaemonidae > Palaemon > Palaemon carinicauda. Next base: position 38,138,716 of record NC_090759.1, read on the forward strand.
TATATATGTATGTATATATATACATATATATACATATATTCTAACTCCTTGTAAGAAAAAACAAATGGACATGGCCAGGACATATAATGAGAATGAAAGACAATAGATGGACATTAGGAATAACAAAATGATTCCCTAGAGATTGTAAAAGAAGCAGAGGAAGGAAGAGAAGATGATGGATCGACGAACTAAAGAAATTTCCTGGTGTGGACTGGCACAGAAAAAAACCGTAAACAGACGCAAGTGGAAGGACATGTCTGAGGTCTTTGTTCTGCAGTTGTCTAGTAACGGCTAATGATGATAATGATGATATATTTACTGTATACATATACATATATATACATACATACATATATATATATATATACATATATATATATATATATATATATATATATATATATATATATATATATACATACACACAGTATATATATATATATATATATATATATATATATATTATATATATATATATATATATATATATATATATATATATATATATATATATATATATATATATGTATACATGTATGTGTATATATATATAAATATATATATATATATATATATATATATATATATATGTATGTATATATACAGTATATGTATATATATATATATATATATATATATATATATATATATATATATATATGTGTGTGTATGTATGCATTGTATGTGTATATATACAAATATATATGTATATATACATACGTATATTTATATATATATATATATATATATATATATATATATATATATATATATATATATATACTTATATATATATACATATGTGTGTATATATATATATATATAAATATATATATATATATATATATATATATATATATATATATATATATATATATATATATATAAAGCTTTTTATTATTTCCTACTGGCTTTTGCGTATATTCATATATGTACATATATTACAAATATAATTAAGAAAAAAAATATTGAGTATTTTGATCCAAACACAAATTCCATTAGATATATAAGTAAAGCCTTTCATTATCCTTTTAATAATTCAATTTTTCTTCAATTTCCTTTACCTGCGAAATTAATACAGGATACCATCAAATAAAGTTACTTTGTACCTTGAACATTCGATTACGGAGTGAAAAACCCGCAGACTTTTGTTCCATTTCACGCCCAGAATCTCTCTGGTAGTTGCCATTAGAATCAAAATAATGTCTTGCTTTATTTGTTTCTTACACAACACTTCACTGGCCTTTTTCTTTGCTATATTTTAAGATATTAAAATGTTAATTATTATATTATTCATTGTCTTCAAAGGGTTCATGAACAATAGGATGCCTATCGTACCATTTGGAACATGGCCAAGAAGTAACGTAAATAATTTTGCCTTTTTTTTTTCCAATAATATATGTGACACAAGTGAGATTAATGTGCCGGCCTCATTCTCATTTCCATTTGAAGATAAATGAGACCAATATCGCATATATGAGACCAAAATCGCATAAATGAGACCAAATATCGAATAAATGAGAACCAGAAATCATATAAATGAAAGACCAAAACCACATACATGAGAGACCAAAATCACATACATAAGAGAACAGAATCTCATAAATGAGAGCCAAAAATCACAATATTGAGAGACCAAAATCACATAAATGAGACCAAAATCGCATAAACGAAACACTGAAATCACATGAGACCAAAATCGCATGAGACCAAAAATCGCATGAGAGCAAAATCCCATAAATGATACGAAAATAGCATGAGACCAAAAACCACATAAACGAGACCAAGAATCACATAAATGAGAGACCAAATTCGCATAAATGAATTACCAAATTCGCATAAATGAATTACCAAATTCGCATAGATGAAGGACCAAAATCACAAAAATGAGAGACCAAAATCGTAAAAATGAAGGACCAAAATTGCAAAAATGAAGGACCAAAATCGCAAAAATGAATTACCAAAATCTCAAAAATGAATTACCAAAATCGCAAAAATGAATTACCAAAATCGCATAAATGAATTATCAAAATCGTAAAAATGAAAGACCAAATTCGCAAAAATGAATTACCAAAATCTCAAAAATGAATTACCAAAATCGCAAAAATGAATTAACAAAATCGCATAAATGAATTATCAAAATCGTAGAAATGAATTACCAAAATCGCAAAAATGAATTACCAAAATCGCAAAAATGAATTACCAAAATCGCATAAATGAATTACCAAAATCTCAAAAATGAATTACCAAAATCGCAAAAATGAATTACCAAAATCGCATAAATGAATTATCAAAATCGTAAAAATGAAAGACCAAATTCGCAAAAATGAATTACCAAAATCGCAGAAATGACAGACCAAAATCGCAAAAAATGTAAGACCAAAATCGCTAAAATGAATTACCAAAATCGCAAAAATTAATTACCAAAATCGCAAAAATGAATCACCAAAATCGCAAAAATTAATTACCAAAATCGCAAAAATTAATTACCAAAATCGCAAAAAATGTAAGACCAAAATCACAAAAATGAATTACCAAAATCGCAAAAATCAATTACCAAAATCGCAAAAATGAATTACCAAAATCGCAAAAATTAATTACAAAAATCGCAAAAATGAATTACCAAAATCGCAGAAATGAATTACCAAAATCACAAAAAATGTAAGACCAAAATCGCAAAAATGAATTACCAAAATCGCAAAAGATTAATCACCAAAATCACATAAATGAATTACCAAAATCGCAAAAAATTGATCACCAAAATCGCATAAATGAATTATCAAAATCGCAAAAATAAAAGACCAAATTCGCAAAAATGAATTACCAAAATCGCAAAAATGAATTACCAAAATCGCAAAAATGAATTACGAAAATCGCAGAAATGATAGACCAAAATCGCAAAAAATGTAAGACCAAAATCGCAAAAATGAATTACCAAAATCGCAAAAATGAATTACCAAAATCGCAGAAATGATAGACCAAAATCGCAAAAAATGTAAGACCAAAATCGCAAAAATTAATTACCAAAATCGCAAAAATGAATTACCAAAATCGCAGAAATGATAGACCAAAATCGCAAAAATGAATTACCAAAATCGCAAAAATGAATTACCAAAATCGCAAAAATGAATTACCAAAATCGCAGAAATGATAGACCAAAATCGCAAAAAATATAAGACCAAAATCGCAAAAATGAATTACCAAAATCGCAAAAATGATAGACCAAAATCGCAAAAAATGTAAGACCAAAATCGCAAAAATGAATTACCAAAATCGCAAAAAATTAATCACCAAAATCCCATAAATGGATTACCAAAATCGCAGAAATGACAGACCAAAATCGCAAAAAATGAGAGGCCAAAATCGCATAATTGAATTACCAAAATCGCATAAATGAAAGACCAAAATCGCAAAAAGTAAGACCAAATTCGCATAAAAAAAAAAAGATAGATGCAACGACCAAAAATGGATTAACCTTGAAAAGAGATGGAAAATAAGTTAGAAATGGCCAGACAAGTTGGCTTACCACTCCTCAGTAATCTCTGCCATTAAAATGGATTAGTACTTAATGCCAAATACGGACCCACACCAAAATCTCTGGCCCTCACATGGCTTTGGGGGTCACGTCCTTTGGTTATAAATTCCAAGCCTT
>NC_090759.1:38157367-38159867 GCF_036898095.1 Palaemon carinicauda
TATATATATATCTATATCTATGTATGTATGTATGCATGTATATATATATATATATATATATATATATATATATACATACAGTATATATATACATAAATATATACATACATATATATACATATATATATACATAAATATATACATACATATATATATATATATATACATATATATATATACATATATATATATATACATACATATATATATATATATATATATATATATATATATATATATATAATGAACAAAAACTTAAAAGTGTTTAAACTGTAACCATCAATCACTGGTCGTTTGAGACAACGTGAATCAAATATTGATTGCAAAGAGCTTTCCCTGAATTAATGCCTGCAATATCCCAGAAGTTTTATTCCAGCTGTGACCAAGCTGTGGAATGATCTTCCTAACAAGGTAGTTGAATCGGTGGAACTTGAAAAAAGCTCAAAGCTGCAGCGAGTGTTTAATGTTGAACAGGCTGATATAAGTCTCTTTTCTTATAATTATATCGGACAATAACGCGGAAGAGAAAATAATAACAAAAAAAAGATTTGGATATGATAACAAAGATAACAAAGGGTGTCAACCTTCCGGTTGTTATAGATGACACAAAGAAAGATACAAAAAGAGAGTTCACCAGAAATACGAACAAAGGCAAACAAAGGTCGCACCCTAATGATAGGAATATTCAGAGTAAAAGATACAAAAATACGGTTCATGAAAATTATGAACAAAGGCCGTAATAATAGCAATATTCAAAATAAAAGATACAAATGTATAGTTCACCAAAATCACGAACAAAGGCCGCAATAATAGCAATATTCAAAATAGATAAAAAATATAGTTCATCAAAATTACGAAAAAAGGCCAAAATAATAGCAATATTCAAAATAAAATATAAATATATAGTTCACAAAAATTATGAATAAAGGCTGCAATAATAGCAATATTCAAAATAAAATATAAATATATAGTTCACAAAAATTATGAACAAAGGCCGCAATAATAGCAATATTCAAAACAAAAGATACAAATATATAGTTCCCCAAAATCACGAACAAAGGCTGCAATAATAGCATTATTCAATAATAAATGATAGAATAGTTCATCAAAATTACGAACAAATGTTGCAATGATAGGAATATTCAAAATAAAAGATACAAATATATAGCTCACCAAAATTACGAACAAAGGCATCAATAATAGTAATATTCAATATAAAAGATGAATATATAGTTCACCAAAATTACGAACAAAGGCCACAATAATAGCAATATTCAAAATAGATAAAAAATATAGTTCACCAAAATTACGAACAAAGGCCACAATAATAGCAATATTCAAAATAGATAAAAAATATAGTTCACCAAAATTACGAACAAAGGCCGCAATAATAGCAATATTCAATATTAAAAGATAAATATATAGTTCACCAAAATTACGAACAAATGTTGCAATGATAGGAATATTCAAAATAAAAGATACAAATATATAGCTCACCAAAATTACGAACAAAGGCATCAATAATAGTAATATTCAATATAAAAGATGAATATATAATTCACCAAAATTACGAACAAAGGCCACAATAATAGCAATATTCAAAATAGAAAGCTTTCATATCGTGAACCAAGCCCAAAGGTCACTATTATTATTATTATCATTATTAGCTAAGCTACAACCCTCATGTATGGCGGAGGCAAGGGGCAGTGACATTGCCCTATCAAGCAGGACAATGCCCTAGAGACTGACCATACATACATATGATCATAGCCTAAGCCCCCTTTCCATCCAAGCTGGGACCAAGGAGGGCCAGGTAATGGCTGCTGAGGACTCAGCAGATAGACCTACAGGCTCCCCCAAAAGCCCCCATCCTTAGCTCAAAAGGATGGTGAGGTTGCAGCCACCAAAGGAACTATGGACTTTGAGCGGGACTTTTAAAAGTAATAAACATATACAATAAAACTATAGTCCATTTCTTTTATCGAGGCAGATTTGCACCGACTCGCAGCGTTGCCCTTTTAGCTCGGAAAAGTTTCCTGATCGCTGATTGGTTAGAACCAATCAGCGATCAGGAAACTTTTCCGAGCTAAAAGGGCACCGCCGCAAGTCGGTGCAAATATGCATCGCTAAAAGAAATGGACTATAGATCGATCGATTGTCTTAGCATTAATTCACACACACACACACACACACACACACCGCCCCCCCCCCCCCCTCCCTACAGTATGTAGGGAGAACATTCGTATCACCAACCATGAGTAGCTTACGGCATTAGTCGCCAAAATAACATGTCTGACCTGAGATAAACACCTAATTTAAGTTTCCGGTCCGGAAGTTGTATTGATCCCATGTAACGGTATGCAGGTGTGCGAATTTGACAAGAGATCAAGTTATCACCTGTTAATTAATCATTTATGAAACTTTTGGTTTATTCGTAAGTGCGAATTTCTTCTACAAATGTTAAGGGTTTTCATATATTTGATGGTTTTTTCATGGTACT
>NC_090759.1:38164867-38167367 GCF_036898095.1 Palaemon carinicauda
TCATGTCAGCCTTCATTAAAATATTGTGAGCACAACCTACGATAAAAATAAGCCTAAATGGTTATGAAATGTAGCCATAATTATTATTACTATTAACAACATAATCGATTATTAATATAATATTCATTAATAACCAATGAAAAATGCTAAGGCTCCAACTTACAATATCTAAACATCATGAGCAGTAGATAATTTAACATAGATTGAAATATACATTATTGTTCGATAAATAAACGGCTCAAGGCAGCAGGAAAACTTAGAAAAGTAATAATTTGAGTTAAGAATATATCGTTGCCAGTATCAATTACATTCTCCTCTTCATACTGCAATCAAGAACACGAGAAAGAACAGAAAGGAAAGACACCAATATCGCTTGACAAAATCAAGATTTACTTTATTTTTCTGAGAATCGTCGATCAAGGGGCCACAAATATCTTATTTTCACTTTTATTTTAAGAATTCAATTTTTTTTTTTACTAAAGGAATCCAAAGGATATATTCTTTTTAGTATCTGCATGGAATAATAGATATACCTTCATTTGAACTCTAGTAATAGCAAACGTATAGAAGAATATCTTTTCTTTTCCTATAAATATATCGTCAGTCTTATATTTTACATGTTACTAGTAACACCACCCTGAGAATTTGTCTTTATATATATATATATATATATATATATATATATATATATATATATATATATATATAGATAGATAGATAGATAGATAGATATGCAATATATATAAATGTATATATATATATATATAAATATACATATATATATAAATATATATATATAAATAAATTTATATATATAAATATACATATATATATACATATATATATATATATATATATATATATATATATAAATAAATTTATATATATAAATATACATATATATATATATATATATATATATATATATATATATAGATATATATATATAGAAATGTATATATATATATATATATATATATATATATATATATTATATATACATGCATAAAACCGTGAGCGGTTATAGATTTTGAATAGTTCCAGTAACGGCTGTAACGCAATATAGAATCATATCTTTAAACATATATTTATTTATAAGATATTATCTACGGTTGAACACATCTACTAAAACACTCCAGGATTTACTTTCCAGTGATGCTCTCCAAACTCCACAACCCTCCCCCCCCAAAAAAAATAAATAAATAAATAAAATCTTATGATTCATCCCCAAACTTTAAGAACCTCCACCCAGTAAGGCGACCCCAGGACTCTAAGTGGGTCCTGTGCGACCCGGACCCAAACATTCCCCGGAGCTCCAAACAGGTTTTCTATGAAGTCTCCTGGTAGGGGGTGGCGGTCGTGCCATACTGGAACATGGAAGCTTGTGCTGGAACATGGAATACCTTTTTGTTCAGAGCGGCGGACAGAGAGGAGCACGGGAAAAAGGATAAAGTGTTTATGGAAATAAGGGAGAGGGAAGTGAAACGGAATAGAGACTTCCGAAATTTTCAAAGGATTTCAAGAACAACGCGAAGTATGCCAAATCTAAGGTACTAATGGCAGTAATCTATCATGATCTGAATTATTCAATTTACGAATCGAATGATCATGAAAGCTTAATTTTTGCCAATTGACGTTTAAATAAACGATGATAGCTATACGGTATACATCATCTTCATCATCATCATCCCCTCCTACGCCTATTGACGCAAAAGGGCCTCATATAAAATACATTGCTGTACATTATGCCTCAAAATGAAAATTCGGTCAGTGCAACTTCTACCTTTTTTCTAAATCGTGCTTGTTCATCTCTCAGCTTTTCATCAATCTTTCTCTCCAGTCTCTTTAGCATAAGCATACTATATATCTTCCTAACAACTGACGTAAGTGTTATGCCTCTGTAATTATTACAATCAGTCAGGTCTCCTTTTTTTTTTTTTTTTTTTTTTTTTTGCCATTTTCACGATATACATGGTCACAAATAAATATGGCTACATAACTGCGTTGAGATAGATATATACGAGTATATACAGTAGTTGGTGGTGAACAGTGGTGAACCGTCTGTCAGTCCAATTAGATTGATTATTAAGTTTGGACTCATTTATATCATTTATAATGTTTGAACACATTTAGATTAAACATGTTTGAACTCATTTAATGAATTATGGTTGAACTCACTTAGATTAATTATAATGTTTGAACTCATTTAGATTAATTATCATGTTTGAACTCATTTAGATTAATTATAATGTTAGAACTCATCTAGATTAATTATAATGTTAGAACTCATCTAGATTAATCATGTTTGAACTCATTTACATTAATTATAATGTTAGAACTCATCTAGATTAATTATAATGTTAGAACTCATCTAGATTAATTATAATGTTAGAACTCATCTAGATTAATTATAATGTTAGAACTCATCTAGATTAATCATGTTTGAACTCATTTACATTAATTATAATGTTTGAGCGCATTTAGATTAATCATGTTTGAA
>NC_090759.1:38176687-38179187 GCF_036898095.1 Palaemon carinicauda
ACGCATATATATATATATTGGATATTTTTTAAGAGCATAAATTTAACTTGGTAGTTATAGACAGGTCATGATCCTGCTCTTTGTATCTTTTACCTTAATTACATTATTATTATTATTATTATTATTATTATTATTACTAATATTATAATTATTATTATTATTATTATTATTATTATTATTATTATCATTATTATTATAATTATTATGATTATTATTACTTACTTGCTAAGCTACAACCCTAGTTGGAAAAGAATGATGCTATAAGCACAATTGCTCCAACAGGGAAAATAGCCCAGTGAGGAAAAGAAATAAGGAAAAACTACAAGAAGTTTAAGAACATTAATAAGATTAAGATTAATCTTTCATATATAAACTATTAAAACTTGAAAATAACAAGAAGAAAAGAATCGAGGTAGAATAAGTGTGCCCGAGTGTACCCTCAAGCAAGAGATCTTTAACCCAAGACAGTGGAATACTATGGTACAGAGGTTATGGCACTACCCAAGAATAGAGAACATTGGTCTGATTTTGGAATGAAACCCTCGTTTATTATTATTATTATTATTATAATTATTATTATTATCATTATTATTATTATTAGCTAAGCTTCAACCCTAGTTGGAAAAGCAAGATGCTATAAGCTAAGGGCTCTAACAAGGAAAAATAGCCCAGTGAGGAAAGGAAATAAGGAAATAAATAAACGATATAAGAAGTAATAAACAATTAAAATAAAACATTCAAAAACATTATCAACAATAAAACAGATATTTCATAAATAAACTATAAGGGGACTTATGTCTGTCAGTTCAACATAAAAGCATTTGCTGAAAGTTTCATCAGCCAGGCCTCTATTAGTTCGAAAATTTTATTTCAATTATTTTTTTAAGTCTCTTTTTTACGTCTTTTAAAGGTATCTTGAAGGTGTCTTGTTTCAGTTCCATTTTCATCAGAATAGATGCTCACCAGAACGTCAGCCTGGCAAGCCCAAATAACTCCCACTGTGGTGCCCAACCACAGCAGCGGCCTCCCAAGTAAACAGCTTAAACTCACGGCCCCGAGGGGAGGGATCGATCTGCTGTCATGCGAATGCTAGGCGAACACGTTACTGCTGTACTAGCTGGGTAAAAGTTGGAACCTTATAATTTATTTATCACTTCTTTTCCTTTCCTCATCGGGCTCTTTTTTTTCCGGGTGGAGCCCTTGGGCTTATAGCATTCGTTTTTTTTTTCAACTAGGGTTGTAGCTTAGCTAATAATAATAATAATAATAATAATAATAACAATAATAGTGATAATCATAATATATATACATTATATATACATATATATTATAATTATATATATATATATATATATATATATATATATATATATATATATATATGTGTGTGTGTGTGTGTGTGTGTATATTATAATGATCACTATTATTATTATTATTATTATTATTATTATTATTACTATATATGTATGTGTATGTGTGTATGTATCTTTATGGGCGTTATAATGTATCAATATGCAAATTGCCTAATTAATATTCAAAGGTGGTATTGCCTAAATGACCCTTGATAAGGTTACATTGCCATGTTTAGATTATCTATCCTCTCGTGAGAAAGCTGACAAAACAATTCATTTCCCATCACGTCAATTCCCATCACTTCAATTCCCCTCACGTCAATTCCCATCGCGTCAATTCTCCTCACTTCAATTCCCATCTCGCCAATCCCCATCTCATGATTTCCCATCACGTCAATAATCCCCTCCCGTCAATTCCATCACTTCAATTCCTCTCACGTCATTTCCCATCACGTCAATTCCCATCACTTCAATTCCCCTCACGTCAATTCCCATCGCGTCAATTCTCCTCACTTCAATTCCCATCTCGCCAATCCCCATCTCATGATTTCCCATCACGTCAATTCCCATCACTTCAATTCCCCTCACGTCAATTCCCATCGCGTCAATTCTCCTCACTTCAATTCCCATCTCGCCAATCCCCATCTCATGATTTCCCATCACGTCAATAATCCCCTCCCGTCAATTCCCATCACTTCAATTCCTCTCACGTCAATTCCCAACACTTCAATTACCATCACGTCAATTCCCATCACTTTAATTCCCCTCACGTCAATTCCCATCAAGTCAATCCCCATCAGGTCAATTCCCCTCACGTCAGTCCCCATCAATTCAATTCCCCTCACTTCAATTATCTTCACGTCAATTTCCATCACTTCAATTCCCCTCACATCAATTCCTGTCACTTCAATTCCCCTCACGTCAATTCCTTTCACTTCAATTCCCCTCACGTCAATCCCCAACACTTCAAATCCCCTCACATCAATTCCCATCACATCAATTCTCTTCGGGTCAATTCCCATCACTTCAATTCCCACCAAGTCAATTTCCCTCATGTCAATTCCCATCACGTTGAGGCATAAATCGGACCAGAAGTAAGAAGTGGATCAGCCATGGTGCCATAACCCGTAGTCTCTCTCTCTCTCTCT
>NC_090759.1:38184187-38199187 GCF_036898095.1 Palaemon carinicauda
CGAAGGATCCGGCCCATCAGAAAGGATATCAGTGAGACTGTGTTCTAAGAGTCCTATGATACTTTTTAAGATCACTTGTTATTCATCTGGCCTTTTATGAAATGTAACTAGTCAGTTAGTTAGTACATTATATGTACACAATGTACATTTTCAAAATGTCCAGACGTTTTTAATTATATACAAGAGTATATCATTTGGGGAAAAAATATTTATTATTAAATATATTAATAATTCATACAAACATTATCAAAGTTCAAAGAACAAAACAATAATAATAATAATAATAATAATAATAATAATAATAATAAAGGATATAAAGCAGGTGTGGCTATAAAAGACATGAAGCAGGTGAATTTATAAAGGATATAAGTAGGTGCAACTATAAAGGATATAAAGGCTGTAAAGCAGGTGCAGCTATAAAGGATATAAGCAGGCGCAGCTATAAAGGATATAAAGGCTATAAAGAAGGTGCAGCTATAAAGGAAAAGCAGGTGCAGCTATAAAGAATATAAAGGCTATAAAGCAGGTGTAGCTATAAATGATATAAAGGATACAAAGCAGGTGTAGCTTTAAAGGATATAAAGCAAGTGTAGTTATAAAGTATATAAACGATATAAACGAGGTGTAGCTATAAATGATATAAATGACATGAAGCAGGTGCCGCTATAAAGGATATAAAGGATATAGGCAAGTGCAGCTCTGAATGATAAAAACGATATAAAGAGGGTGCAGCTATAAAGGCTATAAAGCAAGTGCAGCTATAAAGGATATAAGGCAGCTGTAGCTAAAAAGGATATAAAGGCTATAAAGTAGGTGGTTATATGAGCCAAAGTCAAACTATAAGTCTATACTGTACGACACGTGAGGTCCCCTTTTCACCCAATGGAAAAATCATGAATTAGAAAACCACTATTATATCTTCACTCATATGAAGACAACTTCTACCCACAAATCCAAAAAAATCCATTTTTTCGTCTCCCAGATTTCCACAAATTCGATCACAGCACGCGGTCGTGCTGATGTATCTCTCAATGCCAGGATAAATCATGACTGACGTCATAATTACGGTAGTGTGTCATAATTATTGCGGTCCTTACGAAATAGATTTCGTCCTCTCTTCTCCCCCAAGGATAAAAATAAGGGTCCTCAGCATCGTCTAGCCTCGAGGCCACTCTGATGCGGTTCTACGGTCCTGCTCATCCCCAAGGAATGCCATAAGATGGGCCATTACCGGTTCCAGGAGTCTGACAGATCCCTTTATTACATTCATTTGTCATCACTCGTCGCCCTGGTGTCCCTTTCTCTTTGATGGGTTTCCTAATTGTCCTCAATGGAACGAAGTCATTTTAATAAATTTGATGTACCTCGGCCAGACATTCGTGCGAGGGCTATGAATAGATATAATTTTTCCCGAAGAAGTTTCGAATTATATAGATGGACATACACAAGCACATACATGCGTGTGCACACACAAAAATACAGACACACACAGACACACATATATACACACACACACATATATATATATATATATATATATATATATATATATATATATATACATATATGTATATATATATTTATATTTACTGCATATATATGTATATATATATATATATATATATATATATATATATATATATATATATATATATATGTGTGTGTGTGTGTGTGTGTTGATATATAAATAATATATCAATATATATATATATATATATATATATATATATATATAAATATATATATATATAAATATATATATATATATATATATATATATATATTTATATATATACTGCATATATATATATATATATATATATATATATAAATATGTGTGTGTGGATATATAGATAACATATTAAAAGATGAGAGAAAACATTTCTTATACTGTATATCCTGCAACGAAAATATAATATTCAGAGGCTAACTTTCAATTCCTCTACAGACTCAAACGTTTATTTTCTTAGTCTTTATCTTTAATTAATTCCAACTATAATTATCAATCCCTTAAAATCTAGTACCTAAAGCACCACCCACTTCATGTACACTATCATAATACCAAATGGCATATGTAATAAAGCAAAAAATAAATTAAAAAAAAAATAGTTGAAAAATTTCGTCCTTCCTAACTTCTAGATAAAGATAAGATAATAAAAAACTATTGTTCATAAATATGCCAATGAATTAAAAAAATGGTTGGGCAATTGTGTTTGATAATGAAAAAATCTTATTCATAAAAGAAATGATGCCAATAAATTTAAAAATGGACCTCACTACTATTTACAGAACCTAACTGCCACTGTATGAACCTCACTACTATTGACTGAGCCTTACTGCCATTGACTGAACCTCACTACTATTGACAGAACCTAACTGCCACTGCATGAACCTCACTACTATTGACTGAGCCTTACTGCCATTGACTGAACCTCACTACTATTGACAGAACCTAACTGCCACTGCATGAACCTCACTACTATTGACTGAGCCTTACTGCCATTGACTGAACCTCACTACTATTGACAGAACCTAACTGCCACTGTATGAACCTCACTACTATTGACTGAGCCTTACTGCCATTGACTGAACCTCACTACTATTGACAGAACCTAACTGCCACTGCATGAACCTCACTACTATTGACTGAGCCTTACTGCCATTGACTGAACCTCACTACTATTGACAGAACCTAACTGCCACTGCATGAACCTCACTACTATTGACTGAGCCTTACTGCCATTGACTGAACCTCACTACTATTGACTGAGCATTACTGCCATTGACTGACCCTCACTACTATTGACAGAACCTAACTGCCACTGTATGAACCTCACTACTATTGACTGAGCATTACTGCCATTGACTGACCCTCACTACTATTGACAGAACCTAACTGCCACTGTATGAACCTCACTACTATTGACTGAGCCTTACTGCCATTGACTGAACCTCACTACTATTGACTGAGCATTACTGCCATTGACTGACCCTCACTACTATTGACAGAACCTAACTGCCACTGTATGAACCTCACTACTATTGACTGAGCATTACTGCCATTGACTGACCCTCACTACTATTGACAGAACCTAACTGCCACTGTATGAACCTCACTACTATTGACTGAGCCTTACTGCCATTGACTGAACCTCACTACTATTGACTGAGCATTACTGCCATTGACTGACCCTCACTACTATTGACAGAACCTAACTGCCACTGTATGAACCTCACTACTATTGACTGAGCCTTACTGCCATTGACTGAACCTCACTACTATTGACAGAACCTAACTGCCACTGCATGAACCTCACTACTATTGACTGAGCCTTACTGCCATTGACTGAACCTCACTACTATTGACAGAACCTAACTGCCACTGCATGAACCTCACTACTATTGACTGAGCCTTACTGCCATTGACTGAACCTCACTACTATTGACAGAACCTAACTGCCACTGTATGAACCTCACTACTATTGACTGAGCCTTACTGCCATTGACTGAACCTCACTACTATTGACAGAACCTAACTGCCACTGCATGAACCTCACTACTATTGACAGAACCTAACTGCCACTTACTGAGCCTCACTACTATTGACAGAACCTAACTGCCACTGTATGAACCTCACTACTATTGACTGAGCCTTACTGCCATTGACTGAACCTAACTACTATTGACAGAATCTCACTGCCATCGACTGAACCACCCTGCCACTGACTGAATCTCACTCCTATTGACAGAATCTCACTGCATTGACTGAACCTCACCACTATTGACAGAATCTAACTGCCACTGACTGAACCTCTCTACTAATGAAAAACTTAACTGCCAATGACTGAACCTCACTATTATTGACTGAACCCAGTTGCCACTGACTGAACCCTTATTTCTATTGACAGTATCCCACTCCAATAACGATGACTGGACCCAACTATCATTGACCGAAAACCAGGTTTATCATTCACTGTTCAAGTCAACAGATACTAATCAGTTGAGGAGAGTATGCCAGCCTCCCTCCTCTAAGGATCTCTTGCCAGAGAGAGAGAGAGAGAGAGAGAGAGAGAGAGAGAGAGAGAGAGAGAGAGAGAGAGAGAGAGAGTTATAAGGAGTTACAAGGATTCTGGATGTCTCAAAGACTTTTTGTCCATCCGGGGAGACTCCATTAAATTTTGCTCTTGGGAAGAGAGAGAGAGAGAGAGAGAGAGAGAGAGAGAGAGAGAGAAGAGAGAGAGAGAGAGAGTTATAAGGAGTTACAAGGATTCTGGATGTCTCAAAGACTTTTTGTCCATCCGGGGAGACTACATTAAATTTTGCTCTTGGGAAGAGAAAGAGAGAGAGAGAGAGAGAGAGAGAGAGAGAGAGAGAGAGAGAGAGAGAGAGAGTTACAGGGATTCTGGATGTCTCGAAGACTTTTTGTCCATCCGGGGAGACTCCATTAAATTTTGCTCTTGGGAAGAGAGAGAGAGAGAGAGAGAGAGAGAGAGAGAGAGAGAGAGAGAGAGAGAGAGAGGAGTTACAAGGATTCTGGATGTCTCGAAGACTTTTTGTCCATCCGGGGAGACTCCATTAAATTTTGCTCTTGGGAAGAGAGAGAGAGAGAGAGAGAGAGAGAGAGAGAGAGAGAGAGAACTGACCAGGTTTAAAGGTTTGAAAGTCGCTCATGAATGGCAATCCTCCTCTACACCCAAGCTAGGACCAAGGCGGGCTAGCCAATGGATGCTGATAACTCAGCAGATAGACCTATAGGCTCACCCAAAACCCTCCTCCTTAGCTTACAAGAATGGTGGGGACGCAGCGACCAAAGAAACTAACGAGTTTGAGCAGGACTCGAACCCCAATCTGGTGTTCGCCAGTCAGGGACGTTACCACATCGGCCACCACAACCCTTGTATAATAAATAGAAAGTGTCTGGCGCAATAAATATATATATATATATATATATATACATATATATATATATATATATGTGTGTGTGTGTGTGTACGTATGTATATATATGCATATATATACTGTATATATATATATATATATATATATATATATATATATATATATATATATATATACATACAGCATATATATATATATATATATATATATATATATACAAACATATATAACTTCCTACCAACTTCGTTGACGGAGGCAATAATAAAAGGCTTAAGCAAATTTCCCTTTTACACCCCCCACTCCTCACCCCCCCCCCCCCCCAGCAGCATACCAAAGCCCGCAGAGAAAGTGGTTACCCCGATTTTCAAAATTCAGGTGCGCGCATGCGTAAGACAAACAAACGCCTCGGCATGAGGTGTACAAGATACCAGACGAAAGGGTCATAAAGAAAAAAGACGACCAAAGAAAAGGTTGGGAAAGGTAGGACACTGACTGATGATGGAACGTGATGCGGAAAGGGAATGACGGATAAGAGAGAGAGAGAGAGAGAGAGAGAGAGAGATTTGTAAGATGGTGAAAATCAGTATCGAAATATACACCTATTTAATATTTGAAAAATAGATTGAAAGTCAAAAATGAAAATTAAACACAAAATTATGGTTTTGAAAAAAAAAGAATGAAAGAAAAGAGAGAGAGAGAGAGAGAGAGAGAGAGAGAGAGAGAGAGAGAGAGAGAGATTTGTAAGATGGTGAAAATCAGTATCGAAATATACACCTGTTCAATATTTGAAAAATAGATTGAAAGTCAAAAATGAAAATTAAACACAAAATTATGGTTTTGAAAAAAAAAGAATGAAAGAAAAGAGAGAGAGAGAGAGAGAGAGAGAGAGAGAGAGAGAGAGAGAGAGAGAGAGAGAGAGATTTGTAAGATGGTGAAAATCAGTATCGAAATATTCACCTGTTCAATATTTGAAAAATAGATTGAAAATCAAAAATAAAAATTAACCAGAAAATTAGGGTTTGACAAATAGATTGAAAGTCAAAAATTAAAATTAAACAGAAAATTAGGGTTCGAAAAATAGATTGAAAGTCAAAAATGAAAATTAAACAGAAAATCAGGGTTTTGGAAAAAAAAAAAGAATGAAAGAAAATATGAAATCTAAACACAAGTTTGTGATTTGTAAAACGGAAAGGAAATCAACATAGAAATAAAACGCAAGGTTATGATATGAAAAATACAAGGAAAAGTTGATATCGAATTAAACACAAGTTTATGATTTATAAAAAAGACAAATATGAAAACAATGAAAAAGCTTTGGCAACCGACATCTTTCTTAAACGAATAACGACATAACTAAAAGAAAATGTCTGAGAAAGTCGACGTACAGGAGAGATGGCAAAAACAAGGATGACGTCACACAATGGTGGGTAAAAGGATGTCAAGTGATGCCCTGGAGCTTGGAATGAACCTGGGTATGTCTCTGTGGGTATGTGCACATGAATATGTGATTCGGAGTGGAAAATGTGGTTGGGTTAGAGTTCTCTTGCTTGGGGGTACACTCGGGCACATTGTTCTATCTTATTTCTCTTTCTCTTGTTTTGTTAAAGTTTTTGTAGTTTATATAGGAGATACTTATTTCAATTTGGATAATGTTCTTAGAATATTTTATTTTTCCTTGTTTCCTTTCCTCACTAAGCTATTTTCCCTGTTGTTGCCCCTGGGCTTATAGTATCTTGCGTTTCCAACTAGAGTTGTAGCTTAGCAAATAATAATAATAATAAGAAGAAGAAGAAGAAGAAGAACCAATCCACAGCCTTAGATAGGGTTGTACAGTTGGCTTCGTTAATTCCAGAACACTCTAGGAGAGCTGTTATTAAGACAATAACAATAACGTTCTGTAAAGAACTTCGTAAAATTAACAAAAAAAGACTTTTAATCATTTGCATAGAAGCTTAGCAACTTTGTTTTACATGCAGGGTTGCCAACAATTTCTCTTATGCTAAGCACACCATTACCTGAAACATTATCCAACAGTCAGACTATTAAGTGTACTGGAATTAATGAAGCCAACTGTACCAATCTATTAATAATGAATATGCAGATGGAACATTGATCTGAGAATACGTCAAGTGATGGTATACAGCCACAGCGTGACCTCCTACACAGTACAGTTGTTAAACGTCTACTTAGCTTCATCTGAGGTGCACCGAAATTAATGAAGGCAACTGTACCAACCTGTTAATGATAATTATGCACGTGGAACATTGATTTGAAAATATGTCATACAGCCTATAGTATTATTCAATGCACGTACACGCGCATGATAGATAAATCTATTAGTACTGATTATTCTGATAAAAATCCTTCTACACAAACATCTTACCAGGGCCGAAAAGTTGGAAGATTTTACCAACATGAGAAATGGCTTTTGCACACTTTCCCAAGGGTGGTCTGCGCTAAAGAACGTCCCATTTGGTCTGTCATCTTGTCAAAAAGATTAATACTGCCCATACGAGAGAAGGAGCCGACGGACAAACAAAGATTATGATAATAGATAGCCGCTATCTCTTCTATTTTATATACCAGTGACATGATTCCAACACTTACAGCATCCTTTCGCGATACAATCATCAGGAAACCAAACAAATTGTTAAGAATTTGCAGTAAAAAAAAACGGTAAAAATCCTGGAATAGACTTTTTAGCTATGGTAAGCAGCTCTTCTAGGAGAAGGACACTCCAAAATCAAACCATTGTTCTCTAGTCTTGGGTAAGGCCAAAGACTGTACCATGGTCTTCCACTTTCTTGGGATAGAGTTTCCTTGCTTGAGGGTACACTCGGGCACACTATTCTATCTAATTTCTCTTCCTCTTGTTTTTGTTAAAGTTTTTATAGTTTATAGTTTATATATACTGCTCTTAAAATATTTCATTTTTCCTTATTTCCTTTTCCTCTCTGGGTTATTTTCAAGAACAATGACATTTAAATAAATATTTTCTATATAAACTATGAAAACTTTAAAACAAAAGGAAGAGACACGAGATACAATAGAGTGCCCGAGTGTACCCTCAAGCAAGAGAACTATAACCCAAGACAGTGGAAGACCGTGGTATAGAGGCTATGGCACTACCCAAGATTAGAGAACAATGGTTTGATTTTGGAGTGTCCTTCTCCTAAAAGAGCTGCTTACCATAGCTAAATTCTCTATTCTACCCTTACCAAGAGAAAAGTAGCCACTGGATAATTACGGTGCAATAGTTAACCCCTTGAGGGAAGAAAAATTGTTTGGTAATCTCAGTGTTGTCAGATGTATGAGGACAGAGGAAAATCAGTAAAGAATAGGCCAGACTATTCGGTATATGTGTAGGTAAAGAGAAAATGAACCGTAACCAGAGAGAAGGATCCAATGCAGTACTGTATGGCCAGTCAATGGACCACATAACTCTCTAGCGGTAGTATCTCAACGGGTGGCTGGTGCCCTGGACAACTTACCCAAATTATTTGGGGTTTATCTCAATGATTAACGTCATTCTATCTTATTTCTCTTATAGGTAGTACGTTGGCCAGGGCACCAGCCATCCATTGAGTTACTACCGCTAGAGAGCTATGGGTTCTTTGACTAGCCAGACAGTACTACATTGGATCTATCCCTCTGGTTACGGTTCACTTTCCCTTTGCCTACACATACACTGAATAGGCTGGCCTATTCTTTACAGATTCTCCTCTGTCCTCATACACCTGACAACACTGAGATTACCAAACAATTCTTCTTCACTCAAGGGGTTAACTATTGCACCATAATCTTGTTTCACGATGCTTACTCATTCAATTTTGTTATAGTTTATTCTAATGTGTATGATATTTCATCATCAGGTAATAGTTTGTATATTGTATTTTGATAGAAAAAAAAAAACATCCACGTCAAACACAATCATTGCAACTTTGTTAACAATATGCGCAAGAAATTTGGCAACTTGAAATGCTTTAACAAAAAAAAAAAATGGAAATAAAAAATTCCCTCATGAATATCCAGAAATAATAATAAAAAAAAATAGAACCTGTCTTAACTCTAATCATGCCCGCCATCTGACCGCACCAACTGTCACGATTTAAAAATGAAAAAAAAAAAATAAACGAATGTAATGTGACAGGCAAGAAAAAGGACCCACTGTATTAGGAAAGTTAACCACAAGTCCACCACCCAACCCTAACCCCCTTCTCCAAAAACGTCCCCAGCACGTTTTTAATACCTTGAAAGAGATTTTAGTTCATCATCATCATCATCATCTCCAACGCCTATTGACGCAAAGGGCCTCGGTTATTTCGTCAATTGTCTCTATCATGAGCTTTTAACTTAATACTTCTCCCTTCATCATCTACACGCTTCATAATCCTCAGCCATATAGGTCTGGGTTTTCCAACTCTTCTAGTACTTTGTGGAGCCCAGATTTTAATTAATGACTCCAGAAAAACGGCCGACCTTGGAATATTGTATGGGGAGAAAGATGAAGTGGATGAGAATAGGTGGGAGAAGAATACGTGGACAGTAGGTGGATGGGGTACCCTAACTGGAGGGGAGGAGGCTGAAAAGAATGCTAATGAAGAAGAAGCGAAAGCAGTTAGGGAAAATGGAAAAAAAGGATGAATAATAATGAGATTATAAAGGGGAAAGAAAGATGAAATTGAAAGGGTTAAAAGGAGATGAAGAATGGAAAGATGCGCTCGAAAGATGAGAGAGAGAGAGAGAGAGAGAGAGAGAGAGAGAGAGAGAGAGAGACAGAGAGAGAAATAAATAATGGGCATGCAGTCACTTAGAGAGAGAGAGAGAGAGAGAGAAATAAATAATGGACATGGAGTCACTTAGAGAGAGAGAGAGAGAGAGAGAGAGAGAGAGAGAGAGAGAGAGAGAGAGAGAGAGAGAGAGAGAGCCTTTGGCAGATCTGGAATCGAAAACTAGTACTGGTACAGTTGGCTTCATTAATTCCAGTACGCCGACGTCGCTTCAGCTTCCCATGAAGTGTACCGGAATCAATGAAGCCAACTGTACATACGGTGAGAACTCCGTTAATGGAAAAACTTTTTTCTTCTTATAAATGCGATGGTATGACTGAATCACCTTCAGTCATGATACACAACAAGTGCTATTTCAAGGTTTTTTTTTTTTTTTTTTTTTTTTTTTTTTTTTTTTTTTTTTTTTTACCACCACCATTCGGTCAGACGGGTTGATATACATTTTAGATTGGTCGAAAGAATAGCCTTTTTTTTTAGTCTTCTTGAAGAAATATCTAAAACTGGTTTTGATAACCTTCCTCTAAGGCCTACAATCATCGTTTACAGTCGCGGAATGAGTCAATGGTGTTATGCAATTACTACGTATAACATATGTTCACTAATCTTTCAAAATCATTACTATAATTATAATAACAATAAAAAAGATAACAATGATATCTTTTATAATTATAATAGCAATAAAAAAGATAACAATGATATCTTTTATAATTATAATAACAAAAAAGATAACAATGATATCTTTTATAATAATAATAACAATAAAAAAGATAACAATGATATCTTTTATAATAATAATAACAATAAAAAAGATAACAATGATATCTTTTATAATAATAATAATAACAATTAAAAAGATAACAATGATATGTTTTATAATTATAATAACAATAAATAACAATAAAAAAGATAACAATGATATCTTTTATAATTATAATAACAATAAAAAAGATAACAATGATATCTTTTATAATTATAATAACAATAAAAAAGATAACAAAGATGTCTTTAATAATACGATGCTGAATGTTACAAGATATATATATAGCTATCTTGATATTATGACAAAAATCTACTTAACAATTAACGAAATTAGTTTGATATACTAATCAGTATTAAATAAAATAGGTCTCTCTCTCTCTCTCTCTCTCTCTCTCTCTCTCTCTCTCTCTCTCTCTCTCTCTCTCATATATATATATATATATATATATATATATATATATATATATGCCATTTGCATATGTATATATATATATATATACATACATATATATATATGAGAGAGAGAGAGAGAGAGAGAGAGAGAGAGAGAGAGAGAGAGAGAGAGAGAGAGAGAGACCGTCGAAAGAAATAAATAATGGACATGGAGTCACTTAGAGAGAGAGAGAGAGAGAGAGAGAGAGAGAGAGAGAGAGAGAGAGAGAGACCGTCGAAAGATATAAATAATGGACATGGAGTCACTTAGAGAGAGAGAGAGAGAGAGAGAGAGAGAGAGAGAGAGAGAGAGAGAGAGAGATAAGGAAACTAATAAAGTTCTGTAGCACCTCGTGACCATGCGAAAATACGCATTTATTATTATTATTATTGTTATTATTATTATTATTATTATTATTACTAGCTAAGCTACAACCCTCGTTGGAAAAGTAAGATGCTATAAATAGCCCAAGGGCTCCAACAGGGAAAAAATAGTCGATATGAAAATGATCCAAACTCCCACCTCTTACAATCAGAGTTACAGCATGAAGGCTCTCATCAAAACAATCAAGAAAAATGACCACGAGTAAATCTACGATGAAAGAGAAGGGGACACCTCCCGTCGATCACAAACCAATGGCCAAAAGACCTCAAACAGACTCCCATTGATTCGACACAAAAGGATTCGAAGTCTCCAATGCCATTAACATTTCTTTTCCTTGACCTTCCAGCAGATATAACCGATCTCTTTATTGTTCGGCCTTTGGTCCTGGATGACCATTACACTATTTTTCTACTTTTCCAGAATTCACTTGTCTTTCGGGGTTGACTTTAAAAGTGAGTTTCTACAAGACAGCTTTAGGGATTAGTTCCTTGGTTCCTTGACAAAGACGCGAGATGAGATGTGGATTAACTTTTTATATATGTTTCAAAACTCTCAAGTCAAAGGAAAGTTCAGTTTTTAATAGGGATTAGTTCCTTAGTGCCTTGACAAAGAGCAGAGATGAAATATGGATTAACTTTTTATATTTTTTAACTCTTAAGGTCAAAGGAAAGTTCATTTTTTAATAGGGATTAGTTCCTTAGTGCCCTGCCAAAGACCCGAATTAAATGTGGATTAACTTTTTATAAATTTTTCAAGACTCTTAACCCAAATAAAAGTTCAATTTCGAATACAAAATAGTTTTCTATATTGTCATTATTATCTTCAACAGTCTTCTATTTCAGATGTTAATTCATGGAGAATTATATTCCTTGCCAAAATTGCCAACAAATTGGTGACTTAATTTTATCTATTTTCATAATTAAGTCTTCATAAATGTTCTGCACAACTCCATAAGGTCAATTGTAATTCGAAGGTTTGGCCAGATGAAAATACACATAAGCACAGATACAAATACACACACACACACACACACACACACATATATATATATAATAATATATATCACCCACGAATGGCATTTAATACCGAATTCTATCTTGGGAATATATATCCACTTGGAATTCATTTTATGGTAACAGCTTCTGGCCGGGTGGAGATTCGAACCCGCACCTGTTTGGCTGGAAACCATGCCTGCATTGACTCTACCGACTGAGCTATCTCTCTTGATAGCTGTTGGTAGTCAATGCAGGCATGGTTTCCAGCCAAACAGGTGCAGGTTCGAATCTCCACCCGCCCAGAAGCTGTTACCATAAAATGAATTCCAAGTGGATATATATTCCCAAGATAGAATTCGGTATTAAATGCCATTCGTGGGTGATATTTACATTGATTGAAATCACGTGTGCTTGTGATATATATATATATATATATATATATATAATATATATATATATATATATATATATATATATATTGATTGAAATCACGTGTGCTTGTGATATATATATATATATATATATATATATATATATATATATAAGTATATATATATATATATATATATATATATATATAATTTCTAGTCAAGAGGTTTGATTAAAATTCTCGTAATTTTTTCTCTTCCTTCATTATACGATAATAATCGCTCTACGTCACATTGAAAAACTATTTTGACCACGCCACATGATAGCCGACTTCGGAAGAAGTTTCGTAGAGTCATTCTTTAGGTCTTTCAGGCCCTTTAGAGATTAGTCAATGGCCGTTATTACCTAAACTAAAATCCCTATCTCCTCCTCTTCCGCCCAATTCTTCAAATCATCCCTTTTTTTTTATCTAGTTAAATTTCTACTCTATTTCTAGCTCCTCATCCTACCTAATGAATATTGTTCGTTATTTCTATTCTCCCATGTGTTTTTCCTTTAGTGTTTCAGATGTTAATTCGTCTTTTTCGGTTTTTCACTGTTTCCTCCAGTTTAATCTCACTATTCTATTTTCATTTTCTCTTTTTATATTATTATTATTATTATTATTATTATTATTATTATTATTATTATTATTATTATTATTATTATTATCATTACTTGTTAAGCTACAACCCTAGTTGGAAAAGCAGGATATGCTATAAGCCCAGGGGCTCCAACAGGGAAAGTAACCCAGAGAGGAAAGGAAACAAGAAAAAATAGAATATTTTAAGAACAGTAACAACATTGAAGTAAATATCTCCTATATAAACTATAAAATCTTTTAACAAAAAACAGGAAGAATAATAAGATAGAATAGTGTACCCGAGTGTCCCCTCAAGCAAGAGAACTCTAATTCAAGACAGTTGAAGACCATGGTACAGAGGCTATATATAGCTTTGTACTGAACTAGCGCTTTGCCTACTATTCCATTCCTTATGTTTCTTTACTTTCTGTATTTTATCATTCCTCTTCATTGATATTATCCTTCTTCTTATAATACCGAGTTGGGCATGGCAGCTTAAAAAACTAGTAAACTAGTTTTGCCAGCCAACAGCAAAATAAAAGTGAGAGAACAAAGCCGATAATCGGCTTTGGGCTATCTTTTTCTCACCATTTTCTCATTATATTCCATTAACCTCTTCCCTGCTGCCTCCTCCATCGCCTTGGATGACCGCGGAGGTAGCAGCAGTAGGGGATTCAGCGTTATGAAGCTTCATCTGTGGTGGATAACGGGGGAGGGTGGGCTGTGGCACCCTAGCAGCACCAGCAGAACTCGGTTGAGTCCCTCGCCAGGCTGGGAGGAGCTTAGAGAGGAAAGGTCCCCCTTTTTTCATTTGCTTGATGTCGGCTACCCCACAAAATTGGGGAAGTGCCTAGGTATATAGAATAGATACAATTAAACTCCCCTTTCATCTCCTGTTTTCACCATCATTCTAATTTCTACCGGAACAAATGAACTTAAAAGCCAATTTTTTTGTGATTTTTTAGAACAGCAATACTGAAGGGTTTCTCTCTCTCTCTCTCTCTCTCTCTCTCTCTCTCTCTCTCTCTCTCTCTCTCTCTCTCTCTCTCTCTCTCTCTCTCTCTCATTAATTGTCTGTGATCACTCTCATTTTGAAATTGTTCCTATCTGGATATTTCTCAACTTTGAACCATATTTTGTATCTTACATGAACGGCCTGAAATTAATAATAAAATAAATATCGTGATAAAGGAAATCCTTACCTAATAATAATAATAATAATAATAATAATAATAATAATAATAATAATAATGTGTTTTTCCCCTTTACTTTCGGTTATCCTAAATATATGACTCCAGTTCCTAATGACTCTTATTGCCTTCAAATTCTAGTAAGCAAAAATAACTTGAAATTCATAATTTGGGAATATCTCATTATTTCAGGTAGAAACAGCTATTCCTCTCAGCATTTCAGGTACAAAAAAGTCATTTCTCTCAGCATTTCAGGTACAAAAAAGTATTCCCCTCAGCATTTCAGGTACAAAAAAGTTATTCCTCTCAGCATTCCAGGTACAAAAAAAGAAAAAAAAAAAAGTATTCCTTTAAAGGCATGAAAATCACTTAATTTCTCTTTGCCTTTTCTCATGTGAGCCCCCCTCCATACTATGGGTACTCTCCATGCCCTTTGTAAACCCTTCATCACTGCCTTCAATTCCCTTCAAAGGACCTCCCAGGACAAACCACTCTCCTTATTCCATCTTAGTCCTGGATCCCAGCAGGTTTCCTACAATGACAAACGTCCTACTCGAGA
>NC_090759.1:38206687-38244187 GCF_036898095.1 Palaemon carinicauda
TTTTCATAAAACTTGACAATACTTTTGATAATAGAATTTGTTTTCATAAAATTTAACAATACTTTTCATAAAACTTGACTACATAAAACTTGACAATACTTTTGATAATGGAATGTATTTCCATAAAACTTAACAATACTTTTGATAAGGGAATGTGTTTTCATATAACTTAACAATACTTTTGATAATGGAGTGTGTTTTCATAAAACATGACAAAGCTTTTGAAAAGAGGATGTGTTTGAGGACTTGACTATTCTTTTATAAAAATGAATAGGCTTAAACACATCCAGTTTCTGTTAACGGTAAGTGTCGCAACATACTGTTAGCCGTGTCAGCGTTTTCCTGTCTATCTGTCTTTTGCAATAGATAACATAAGTTTAGAGAGACCTCAGTGGGCAAATGAAAATTTATTTCAATCACCTTTCTCAATGTAATCGATTAAGATTACAAATGAAACTTATAGATAGAATATTCTGTGTGATAAAGGAAGCAAAAACAGCAATACAGTATAACTTTGGATTATATCAGTATAAAAACCTATACATATCTTAAAATATTTTAGGGCTATACAGTATAGCTTTGGATTATATCAGTAAGCATCAAAACCTATACATATCTTAAAATATTTTAGGGCTATATAGTATAGCTTTGGATTATATCAGTAAGCATCAAAACCTATACATATCTTAAAATATTTTAGGGCTATACAGTATAACTTTGGATTATATCAATATCAAAACCTATACATATCTTAAAATACTTTAGGGCTAAACTTTAAAAACATTAAAACTATGTCTCTCACATATGAAGAAAACCCTTCAAGAACACATACTAAATAAGACATACCAAACTTTATAAAATAAGAGCCACAAAATCTCACGAAAACCGACAGTTGACGAAGGGCAGTTGTGCGTGAACACCACACGGGGAGGTTTATCAAGGCCTTGGGTTCATGGTACCAGACTGGGGACAGGCTATGAAATAATGGGACAGGTGGAAAAAAGGGTCGCCCCCATGCCGGAGGGAGACATTGGGAGAGGTGTAGAAGCGGGCTGGACTGATGAATGTGATAAGAGGGAAAAGGGTTCTCCAATAATGAAGTCCAAGTATGAGAATAGAATGTTCAGTGGATGTCTCGGTGGGGGTGATATGGGTCTTGGGGGGGGGGAATACCTAAGGAGGAGGAGGAGGAGGAGGAGGAGGAGGAAATGGAAGAGGAAGAGGAAGAGGAAGAGGAAGGGGAAGAGGAAGGGAACGTGAACGAGAGGGAGGAGGTGACGATATTAAATCGATCCAAAAAATCCCCATTACAAAGTAGTTAAAGTTTTCAGGAAGGAGAAAAGTTAAAAAAAAATCAATGAAATCAGTCATTTATGAATGAATACAATTAACCATGGCATGATTAATTATAGTTTTAATTACTAACATATTAAAAAAAAAACAATACTGTAGGTACAGTTGGGAAACTTGATAATAATAGTAGTGTAACATTGGACTCAGATTTAATGTATCATTTCGCTTGCAAAATCTATTTATCATCATTATTATTATTATTATTATTATTATTATTATTATTACAAGCTAAGCTACAACCCTAGTTGGAAAAGCATGATGCTATAAGCCCAAGGGCTCCAACAAGGAAAATAGCCCAGTAAGGATAGGAAATAAAGAAATAAATAAACTAGATTAGAAGTAATGAACAATTGAAATCTTTTAAAAACAGTAACAACACCAAAACAGATATTTCATATATAAACTATAAAAAGACTTATGTCAGCCTATTCAACATTAAAAAAAAAAAAAAAACATTTGTTGAAAGTTTGAACTTTTGAAGATCTATCGATTCAACTACCCGACTAGGAAGATCATTCTACAACTTGGTCACAGCTGGAATAAAACTTCCAGAATAAACAACAAATAACTCCTAAAATTCACATAACATAAAACAAAACACTCGATCACATATAATTACCTACAAAAAAAGAAAATAAATCTAAACAAATAAGTCTAACACGAATTTGCATAATAAACACTAACCACAGAAAAAAAAAAAAGAAACTTCCGAATCTCCCATATAAAAAGGAAGATAAAAAATGGAAAAACATGACCAGAATACATAGATGTGGCACAAATGTATTCAAATGGCCTTAGTGATGGAAGAATAGCTCAGAAAAACTAGACAATATAACCTGATCTCTGACACCTTCGAAGGCGTTCCAACGAGCTCGCGTTAGTGAACTGTTCAGCCGAGCTCACACTTAGGATGCGAATAATTACACATCCCTCATTAAGGCTCATTAGCATATTTGGCCTTATTAGGAATGGAGTGAAAGACTACTTATAAAATATCAAATAAGAGAAATAATAAATAATAATTCAGCTTTGTGGTCTGTAATAATTATGAAATACGGTCGATGGCTGGTCACTGTTTATGGAATTGTAAAACAAAACAATATCTAATAAATGCTCATATGGGTAATAGTGATTATGTATACTTGCTAGGTACATAATATCATATATATATGTATATATATATATATATATGTGTGTGTGTGTGTATATATATATATGTATATATATATATACATATATATATATACATATGTATATATATATATATATATATATATATATATATATATATATATATATATATATATATGCATACATACATATACCAAGGCACTTCCCCCAATTTTGAGGGGTAGCCGACATCAACAAATGAAACAAAACAAAAAAGGGGACCTCTACTCTTTACGTTATACATATATATATATATATATATATATATATATATATATATATATATATATATATATATATATACATAAATTCACACACAGTACCCCTATGGGTAATAGCTATCATATATACTTGCTAGGTGAATAATTCAGTTTAATCACACGAACCTCATGTCCATAGAAGTATTAGTAACTTGTAGACAGAGAGAGAGAGAGAGAGAGAGAGAGAGAGAGAGAGAGAGAGAGAGAGAGAGAGAGAGAGAGAGAGGCCCCATATGCCTTGGGCTGAGCTGTTCTTTTCACCGGGTTAGTGACAACCATTTCTGTATCTCCAAGAATAATCACTCCTTGTGACAAGGGCGTTTCCAGTTAAGACCTATTAAACGCAGTCTTATTTTTCTTCTTTTCATTCATGGAGGTTTAATATTGCTAATGATTCCTTTAGGAGTTATTTTTCTTTAAGACCTTTTTGAGTTATATTTTTTTCTTCGAAGAATTCTATGGGCTATCCAAATTCTATTTAATATTCCCTATTCTTTTTTCAATAACTTTTTAACAGACCGTTTTTGTTATAATTTTTTCTTTGAAAACTTCTATAGGTTACAAAAATTTTAGTTAATTTTCTCTATTCCTTTTTCAATAACTTATTACCGATTTATATTTTCTTCAAACAAAAATTATTTATTTAATCTTTTCCGATTTATCTTTTATCTTAAATCACTACTAAATTATTAACTTAGTCAAATAATTTTTTTAGAATGATTCATTAATATAATTTTCGTAGAGATTTTAACTCTTCTACTTATTTCTTCTCAGGCTAATGACGTCTCAGTCCTTCCCATATTCCTTACCCAAGGTCATGGAAGATTAATTAACCAGCCCATTCCCTTTAGAAATAAAAAAAAATTATATAATTAAGTGGCTCGTATTCCATCTGGGTAGAAATGCTATGAACAAAATTTTTCCCTCATCGGAATTCTCCATACAGACATGCATGTACATTTTTAAAGATTTAAAGACCGCTCATGAATGGCAGAGGCAAGGGACAGTGACATGCCCTATCAAGCAGGACAATGCCCTAGAGACTGACCATATATACATATGATCAGCGCCCGAGCCCCTCTCCACCCAAGCTAGGACCAAGGAAGGTCAGGCAATGGTTGCTGATGACTCAGCAGATAGACCTATAGGTTCCCCCAAACTCCATATCCTTAGCTCACAAGAATGGTGAGATTGCAGCTATTAAAGAAACTAAAGAGTTTGAGCGGGACTCGAACCCCAGTCTGGTAATCACCAGTCAGGGACGTTACCACATCGGCCACCACAACCCTAACGACGATAAACAGCAGCATGCGTGTAAAGAAAAGTAAGGCTACACTATTTAAAATTGGCTTAAGAAAAAAGGAAAATGTTTGGCAACATTTATTCCAGGATTTTTACCATTTTAGAAACGGATATATTGACTTAAATGAGTGATATTACGGTCACCAAACCGTAAAAGATAATAAGGTAAAATAACGGTTGCCTGTATTTAACAGAAATACGACTGAGAACAGTATATTTTACGGAGAATTTCCGATTAAAATTACAGTTTTTTTTTTTAATAGTGTACTGAAACAAATTCCAAAATACAACATACAGAGGTAATCAAAGAAATTCATAACTTCCCCTTGTATCTTCTCAAGTCCAATACTTAAAGAGATAAGTAAGCAGCTCTTATAGGAGGATACTCCAAAATCTAACCATTGTTCTCTAATCTTAGATAGTGCTATAGCCTCAGTACCATGGTCTTCCACTGTCTTGGGGGTTGAGTTCTCTTGCTTGAGGGTACACTCGGGCCCATTTTCTATCTTATTTCTCTTCCTCTGTTTTATTTAAGCTTCTATAGTCTATAAATGGAAGATTTATTCGAATGTTGTTACTGTTATAATATATTTTATATTGTTCATTATTTCTCTTGTAGTTTACTTCCTTATTTCCTTTTCTCACTGCTCTATTTTACTTGTTGGAGCCCTTGGGCTTATAGTATCCTGCTTTTCCAACTAGGGTTGTACCGTAATAGGTAGTAATAATAATAATAATAATAATAATAATAATAATAATAATAATAATAAATTCACATTTTTCATAATAATGAACGTTAATGACGTACTTTACAAATACAGGGTATGACTTGCCTATCAAATCAAGTAGGATTATTACAATCTATTCTTGCACTTTTGGAAACGACTATATATGTTTTTTTTTTCTTTTTTTTTTTGATGAAATCTTCTGACAACCTAATCTACATTAGTGCAGAGTGAAAGGTAAAAATCCTTTACCCTTTTTCAAATCCTCTCTCTGATCCTTTGGAGAAAATGAGCAGGTAGTCATCGTTTTCCTTAAGACCTTGGTTTTCCTAATACAATTTTTTTTTTCTCTCTGTTTGCAATTAACGCCCACCGGAGGTCTAAAATCTTACGAGGCAATTAGGCGTCCTATCTCCCTTGTATCATAATTGAATAATTCTCTCATTATCATAATGGATGTTTTTTTATATTAATTCGAAAGATTCCTCGTCTCTTCAGAACATCCAGATTTGAAAATGGTTCAAGTTTTCTCTCACGGGTCATTTTACAATTAATTCTGAGCATCCGAATTTCAATCGAGATTCCAATATAACAAGTGGTATGTCACTGTTCATACAAGTTTCCTGGACCAGGGTTCGATTCCCGGCCGGTCAGAAGCTATAGTCTTTGTGCGATTTCACCTAGGGATCTGATCCCGAGGTCGTTAAGAGAATCCAGACATTAATGTATTAAAAATATATGGTTTATGTTTGTTTATATATATATATATATATATATATATATATATATATATATATATATATATATATATACACACAAACAGATAAATGGATAAATATATTCACATATACATATATAATACATATATACATACATAATATAAAGTATACACATAAAAACAAACACACACACATATATATATGTGTGTGCGTATATTGTGTGTGTGTGTGCAAGTGATCATATGTGTCTTTGACAGATCAAGGAATAATACGTTCATGTATCCAAGTGACAACAAAATTAAGTCCATTTATAAAGTGACAACTGAATAAAGTCCATTTATACAATAACAAACGTACAGCTGTCAATCCACACCTATCAATTACAGAGAGAGAGAGAGAGAGAGAGAGAGAGAGAGAGAGAGAGAGAGAGAGGACCCGTTGCTCACCTGCGAATACCTGTTGCTTAATGAGGCTTTCATAATCTCTTCCCTTCCCTTCCTTCTCTCTCTATGTGAGCTCGACTATTTCTTCTTCTTCTTTTTTTATTCTGTCTTTAGAGACCCAAAGGGGGAGGAGCCAAAAAGGGGGAGGAGCCATTAGCTATATACGAAGGAGAGTTATTTTCGTGAGAGCCACCAACGGTGCTTGGAACGACACAGCACTTGAATAGTTCGGGTGGTGTTCTTTACAAATTCAACTGATAAGATTTCTTTTTCCATTGTATGGAACACATATCAACAACAATATTTAACGGGGGAAAAACATATTTAATGATGCAAAATGTTTTTCGTTTTTTTTACCGAGATGACAAATAAGCTTCTAAGTTTGACACGAATACAAACTATAATAGAAAAGCACTCTGAGAGCGCAGACCTCCGTCACGGTGGATAAACTTCCAAGTTTGATACAAATACAGACTATACTAGAAAAGCACTCTGAGTGCAGACCTCCGCCACGGTGGATAAACTTCCCAGTTTGACAAGAGTACAGACTAAACTAGAAAAGCACTCTGAGAGCGCAGACCTCCACCACGGTGGTTAAACTTCCCAGTTTGACACAAATACAAACTATACTAGAAAAACACCCTGAGAGTGCAGACCTCCGCCACGGCGGATTGACATGAATACAGACTAAACTAGAAAAGCACTCCGAGTGCAGACCTCTACCACGGAAGCTTATTTCTCAAAACCAGCTTGCTTTTCCCAGAATCAATTTAGACCGTAGGCATATTTGAATTCTGTAGCAACAATGTGCGAACTTGGGCTTAAGGTTAGTGTTATGGTCAGTTTTTTTTAGTGAGGCAGACTTGCACCGTCTCGCAGGGGTGCCCTTTCAGCTTGCAAACATTTCCTGACCGCTAATTGGTCGGAAGTATTTTTGTCCGAATACTTCCGACCAATAAGCGATCAGGAAACTTTTCCGAGCTAATAGGCCACCCCTGCGAGACGGTGCAAATCTGCCTCACTAAAAAAAATTGACTATAGGACTTTCAAAAGTGAATCCCTTACACGTCTCATCATAACAAAGTTAAGCTGAGTTTCACTACGCTATGAGTAAAATTGTGGAGAGGAAGTTGTTCACAAACACACAGACAGACAAACAAGGGCAAAAACATAACCTGCCTCCAACTTCATTGGCGGAGGTATTAAAGCCGAATGATTTTTTAACCGAGGAGATGACTGAAAAGATTCAGGTTTGACACAAATACATATTGAATAAAAAAAAAAATAACACGAGACACAAGAAAACGAAATAAAAACGAAATAAATTAACTTTGAGCACGTTTAAAATTTCATAAGTGGATAAAATAAAAACCTTCAAATGACTTCCAGTTAGTTAAGTAATTGCCAAATACTATCGTTTAACAATGAATTCATGATGTTAAAATTATAAAAGATTTCAGAGGATACTTCCCTTCCAAAAAGACATTTTGACCATGCTAGTCATAATATCTTCCAGAAAAATATTTTGACCATGCTAGTCATAATATCTTCCAGAAAAATATTTTGACTAGCATGGTCAAAATATCTTCAAGAAGATATTTTAACCATGCTAGTCATAATATCATCTGTAGAAAATGGGTTTTATGTCTTTAACATTCAAAGAGGTTGACATTGAATCAGAAAATCGTTACCAATAATAAAAAGTGAGATACTGATCATATCTAAAATTCATCATCATCATATCTACGCCTATTGACGCAAAGGGCATCGGTTAGATTTCCCTAGTCGTCTCTATCTTGAGCTTTTAAATCTATACTTCTCCATTCATCATCTCCTACTTCACGCTTCATAGTCCTCAGCCTTGTAGGCCTGGGTCCTACACCTCTTCTAGTGCCTAGTGGAGCCCAGTTGAAAGTCTGGTGAACTAATCTCTCTTGGAGAGTGAGAAGAGCATGCCCAAACCATCTCCATCTAATTTATGGAAACCCAACAGCCAAGGTGAATTCATTTAGTTTGTATTTACATATCAACGTACGTATAATTATGAGGGTACTGGCAATAAAACAGCTTTAATAAACATATAACAATATAGCAAAGAACGTGCTTACCATGTTCATATAGACACTGAGATCACTCACAAATACGAAAAAAACAATGCAGCATTTTGAGTTGGAGGTCCAAATATGGTAATGGTGATGTAATGGCCAAATAATAAAAATACATCAAGAAATTAACATACAGTGAATAAAACACGAAGGATTTCGATTATCATACATAATCGAACAACATATAGACTTAATTTTTGTTGGTAACCGAATGGCTTTACCAAATGAGGCACTGTTGCCTTTCGGATATGTGACATGCGCTGCATTTTACTACTACTACTACTACTACTACTACTACTACTACTACTACTATTATTATTATTATTATTATTATTATTACTTGCTAAACTACAACCCTAGTTAGTAAAGCAGGATGCTATAAGCCCAGGGGCTCCAACAGTGAAAATAGCCTATTGAGGAAAGGAAACAAGAAAAGATAAAATATTTCAACCACATTAAAATAAATATTTCCTATATAAACTATAAAAACTTTAACAAAACAAGAGGAGGAGAAATAATATAAAATAGTGAGCCCGAGTGTACCCTCAAGCCAGAGAACTCTAATCCAGGACAGTGGAAGACCATGGTACAGAGGCTAAGGCACTACCCAAGACTAGAGAACAATGGTTTGATTTTGGAATGTCCTTCACCTAGAAGAGCTGCTTGCCATGGCTAAAGAGTCTCTTCAACCCTTACCGAGAGGAAAGTGGCCACTGAACATTTCACAAGAAAGTGTGGGACAGAAACTACGCTTAGATATTTTGATTTTCGAGTACAGTATATGTAAATATACTGTATACTGTAGTAACCACTAAGAAAAGAGACGCAATGAAACGAAATACTTTGTGAAATATAACCAATTATTATTATTATCATTATTATTATTACTATTATTATTATTATTATTATTATTACTATTATTATTATTACTAGCCAAGCTACAACCCTAGTTGGAAAAGCAAGATGCTATAAGCCCAAGGGCTCCAACAGGGAAAAATAGCCCAGTGAGGAAAGGAAAGAAGGAAATAAATAAATGATGAGAAACAATTACCAATATATCATTCTAAAAACAGTACTTGAAACTTAGTTTTTTTTATCAATAATTCTGTCATACCATCATTGCATACACTGTTAAAATATTTTCATTAAAACAACTGTAAATGATTGGCAACATTTTTTCCTGGATTTTTACCGTTTTAAAAACGGATATATTTACGTAAAAAAATTGATATTACGGTCACCAACCCGTAAAAGATAATAACAAAGTGCAGTACAAATTACAGTCATTATTATTATTATTATTATTATTATTATTATTATTATTATTATTATTATGATCAATTGCTAAGCTACAACCCTAGTTGGAAAAGCACAATGCTATAAGCCCAGGGACTCCAACAGGGAAAATGCCCCAGTGAGGAAAGGAAACAAGGAAAAAATAAATATTTTAAGAATAATAAAATAAATATCTCCTGTGTAAACTATAAAAACTTTAACAAAACAAGAGGAGAAATAATATATTATAGTGAACCCGAGTGTACCTTCAAGCAAGAGAACTCTAACCCATGGTACAGAGGCTATGGCACTCCCCAAGACTAGAGAACAATGGTTTGATTTTGGAGTGTCCTTCTCCTAGAAGAGCTGCTTACCATAGCTAAAGAGTCACGTTTATTTTAACCGAAATACAGTTGAGAACAGAATATTTTTACGGAGATTTTCCGATTAAAATTACGGTTTTTTACTGAGATTTTCCGATTAAAATTACGGGTTTTTACGGATATTTTCCGGTTAAAATTACGGGTTTTTTACGGAGATTTTCCGATTAAAATTACGGGTTTTTACGGAGATTTTCTGATTAAAATTACGGTTTTCAATAACAGTGTAACGTTATAAAATGGATCACTCAGCAACACTTTCAACTTGCTTCTTATTAAATATAACTTTCTACAGGTAAACAGAAGAGAGAACATTACAGGTTTCTCTCAGTAGCATCTACATTCTAACCCAAAATGAACAGAACTGTACATGCACCTTTAGTGTTATATAATCTTTCATTTCCTTTCCTCACTGGGCTATTTTCCCTGTTGGAGCCCTTTGGCTTAAAGCATTCTGCTTTTCCAACTAGGGTGTAGCTTAGCAGTTAATAATAATAATAATAATAATAATAATAATAACAAAATGAAAAAAAGCAAAAAACATTGCAATATCAAATAAAGAAGGCTGTACTCAGGGGAATCTAGATTCTAACCCAAAGTGTACAAAACTGTACATGATCCTTTAAAGTACAACATTCTAGTGTTAATATGAGTTAAAACGTTACAGGTTTGCCTCAGGGGTATCTAGATTCTAACCCAAAGTGTACAAAACTGTACATGATCCTTTAAAGTACAACATTCTAGAGTTAATATGAGTTAAAACATTACAGGTTTGCCTCAGGGGTATCTAGATTCTCACCCAAAATGTACGAAACTGTACATGAACCTTTAGAGTACAACATTCTAGTGTTAACATAAGTTAAAACATCACAGTTTAGTCTCAGGAGTATTTATATTCTCACCCAAAGTGTACGAAACTGTACATGATCCTTTAAAGTACAACATTCTAGTGTTAACATAAGTTAAAACATTACAGGTTTGTCCCAGGAGTATCTACATTCTCACCTAAAGTGTACAAAACTGTACATGAACCTTTAAAGTACAACATTCTAGTGTTAACATAAGTTAAAACATTACAGGTTTGTCCCAGGAGTATCTAGATCCTTACAAAAAGTGTACGAAACGGTACATGAACCTTTAATCCTAGAATCATTCTTCTATACAAAGAAATGAAAAATTAAAAAAAAAAAAAAAAAAAAAAAACATATTGCAACGAGATATAAAGAAACAAACTTCCGGCGGTCCCAATGTCACTCCTTAATTAGTCGGCGTCGAGTCAGTCGTCCACCAGACGGTGAAGTGATTAGGCCTGCGTTTTCTGTTGCCCAGAGGAGGAACTTAGCAGTAATTAAGGGAGGGAAAATGACGCTACTCGGGTCATCATACATCAAGATTACGGAGACAAGAAGTAATAACTGAGGAATTAATGTCGGCTGAGAAGCCTCTCTGAGACCTAGTCGGGAGGCGCTTGTCGCATCTGGGATTCTTGTAGGTTTTAAAATACATTTTTTTCCTTATTCTCTTTTCTAGAATGATTTCTTATACTGGAAAATGAATCTTGACTGATTTATTCAAAGCCACAAAACGTATTCGCTTCAGAATTACAAAGTCCAGAGGCTATAACCTTATTATTATTATTACTTGCTAGGCTACAACCCTAGTTGGAAAAGCAGAATGCTACAAGCCCAGGGGCTCCAACAGGGAAAATAGGCCAGTGAGGAAAGGAACAGTAACAACATTGAAATAAATATTTCTTAAATAAACTATAAAAACTTTAACAAAACCAGAGGAAGAGAAATAAGACAGAATAGTGTGCCCGTGTGTACCCTCAAGCAAGACAGTCACTTCTGTTCTGGCGCATACAAAACATTATAAATTCAATGTAAGACATCACCGCGAATTTTCCATTTTTGAAAACCTATTTACCCATAGAGGTGTTCTGTAAAGCGCAGACCTCCGCAACGGCAGATTATTTCCTAACCTTTTGCTCGACATCCACCTTGACCTTTGACCTAGGACTTTCAAAACTGAATCTCTTCCACATCTCAACATAACAATTAATCTCTGAAAGTTTCACTATGAGTAAAATTGTTCCAGAAAGTTGTTCACAAACAAACAAACGGACAAACAGGGGTGAAAACATAACCTCCTCCTAATTTCGTTGGCGGAAGTAAAAATTCTTAAGAATATTTTGGAAATGAAGAGAAATCAGGACCATGGATCGAACCAAGAGACCTTATATTTTTTTTCCTTGGGGAGGGGGGGGGGGGTAAACACAGTTACCTTCTTTTTGAAGGACTTTGTTTCAACTTTGGGGTAGACCGTAGTTCCAATCGGCTGCCCTGCCTGACATGACTTAGAATATTTTGAAAATGAAGAGAAATCAGGACCATGGATCGAACGAAAGCGAACCAAGAGACCTTCTATTAACGTATTCTTTTTTTTGGGGGGGGGGGGAGTAAGCAGTTACCTTCTTTTAGAAAGACTTTGCTTTGGCTTTGGGGTAGACCGTAGTCCCAATCGTCTGCCCTGCCTGACATCGCTTAGACCCCGGTAGCGCATGTTCAGGCGTTCTACCAGTCACCAACGACCTTCCTACCAGCAATGAGGAGTCTTGGCAAGACTCCAAAATTAAACCATTGTTCTCTTGTCTTGGATAGTGCCATAGCATCTGTACCATAGTCTTTCACTGTCTGGGGTTAGAGTTCTCTTGTTTGAGGGTACACTCGGGCACACTATTCTTGTCTTATATCTCTTCCTCTTGTTATTTTCAGTTTTTATAGTTTATTTAAGAAAGATCTATTTCAATGTTGTTACTATTCTTAAAATATTTTATTTTAATTGCTAACTACTTTTCTCGTACTTTCCTTATTTTACTTTCCTCACTGGGCTATTTTCCCTATTGGAGCCCTCGGGCTTATAGCATCCTGCTTTTCCAACTAGGGTTGTAGCTTAATAAGTAATAATAATAATAACAAAATAAGAAACCTAAAGACCTACCAATGGCCATCAAATGTGGTGGGTGTATTTAGCCCTCATTTGGAATCTCTCTCTCTCTCTCTCTCTCTCTCTCTCTCTCTCTCTCTCTCTCTCTCTCTCTTTTTTGAACGTTCTGATAAGGATCGGATAATAGGACGGAGGCTTCCAATCACAGAGTGTAATTTATCCGTTATTAAATTCTTAACATTTCATTTAGACCGTTTTTTCTTTCTTTTTTTATTAATTCATAACTTTCTCCACTATATTTATGGAAGTCAAGTGAAAGTCAGGATAGGTATAAACACAGCTCTTATCAAGCTGAAAAGCCAGCTCCACACATATAGTGATTTATTAATTCTTATGTTATTATTATTATTATTATTATTATCATTATTATTATTATTATCATCATTATTATTGTTGTTATCATTATTATTGTTGTTATCATTATTATTATTATTATTATTATTATCATAATTATTGTTGTTATTATCATTATTATTATTGTTATTATTACTATCACTAATATGGCTATTATTATTATTATTATTATTATTATTATTATCATTATTATTATTGTTGTTGTTGTTGTTGTTCTTATTATCATTATTATTATTGTTATTATTATTATTATTATTATTATTATTATTATTATTATTATCATTATTATTATTATTATTAATATGAATAAAACACTATCCCGTGTCTGCTGAAGCTTCAGCTGAAGAGGCACTTTGAAAAAAGTGTGAAAGCTCCTGCTATTTTTAAATATACAACACACATAATTGTGGATTTTAATACCAATTAATAATAATAATAATAATAATAATAATAATAATAATAATAATAATAATAATTCAGTAACATCCATAATAATAATAATATATTGATAATATCTGAAATGGAAGATGCTGAGCATTTAAACCTTTAAACTCTTAAAGGAGATGGACAGCAAAGTACAATAGTAACAGAAGGAATTGGGCTTAAATTGAATATGGATAGAACAACAGGAAAACTCTAAAAATGGAATGTTTTCAATAATAGAATTTCTAGAATTGGATGATAACCTCGCATGTATATAGTTACGTATATGGATACATTGAAATTCAAGCGTAAAGATACAATGG
This sequence comes from Palaemon carinicauda, assembly GCF_036898095.1. NCBI lineage: Eukaryota > Metazoa > Arthropoda > Malacostraca > Decapoda > Palaemonidae > Palaemon > Palaemon carinicauda. The sequence continues at coordinate 38,220,526 of NC_090759.1, forward strand.
GTTGGCCAGGGCATCAGACACCCGTTGAGATAATACCGCTAGAGTTATAGGGTCCTTTGACTGGCCACACAGTACTACATTGGATCACCCTTTTTGGTTACGGTTCACTTTCCATTTGCCTACACATACACCGAATAGTCTAGACTATTCTTTACATATTATTCTCTGTCCTCATACACCTGACAACACTGAGATAACCAAACAATTCTTCCTTGCTCAAGGGGTTAACTACTGCACTGTTGTTGTTCAGAAGCTACCGTCCTTTTGGTAAAGGTAGAAGAGACTCTTTGGCTATGGTAAGCAGCTGTTCTAAAAGAAGGAGACTCCAAATCAAACCATTGTTCTCTAGTCTTGGGTAGTGCCATAGCCTCTAAACCAATGTCTTCCAATGTCTTGAGTTAGAGTTCTCTTGCTTGAGGGTACATTTGGGCACACTATTCTATCTTATTTCTCTTCCTCTTGTTTCGTTAAAGTTTTTTTAGTTAATATAGGAAATATTTATTTCAATGTAACTGTTCTTAAAATATTTTAATTTTTCTTGTTTCCTTTCCTCACTGGGCTATTTTTCCCAGTTGGAGCACCTGGACTTATAGCATCCTGCTTTTCCAGCAAGGGTTGTAGCTTAGCATGTAATAATAATAATAATAATAACAATAATAATAATAACAACAACAACAACAACAACAATAATAATAACAATAATAATAATAATAATAATAATAATGCCCCTACTATTAAATAAATCATAAAAAGCATGGACAGATACATAAATAAAGAGCCCTCTGCTTTTGAATTGCTTGGAATCGAGACGTGTGTAGGTATGGGAAGAGGCCTATAAGAAAATTCCCCTGATGAAGACGATTACCCCGGTAGGCCTAGTCTGTCATGATAGACGTCTTGATAAAAAATTAAAAAAAAAGTGAATGATGGATATTGGAAGGCAGTTGACAGGTGGGCATCCGATCGACCTATCTTTCGCCCAAAAGAGAGAGAGAGAGAGAGAGAGAGAGAGAGAGAGAGAGAGAGAGAGAGAGAGAGAGAGAGAGAGAGAGAGAGAGAGAGAGACACATTAAAAAATTTGAAGGTAAATAAATTTTGAAGAAACAGAAGCAGTCGTCTTCACTAATACGAGACAAATAAACTAGAGAGAGAGAGAGAGAGAGAGAGAGAGAGAGAGAGAGAGAGAGAGAGAGAGAGAGAGAGAGAGAGAGAACAATAACAAATTTGAAGGTAAAATATATTTTGAAGCAACAGAAGCAGTCGTCTTCACTAATACACGACAAATAAACTAGAGAGAGAGAGAGAGAGAGAGAGAGAGAGAACAATAACAAATTTGAAGGTAAAATAAATTTTGAAGCAACAGAAGCAGTCGTCTTCACTAATACACGACAAATAAACTAGAGAGAGAGAGAGAGAGAGAGAGAGAGAGAGAGAGAGAGAGAGAGAGAGAGAGAGAGAGAGAGCAATAACAAATTTGAAGGTAAAATAAATTTTGAAGCAACAGAAGCAGTCGTCTTCACTAATACACGACAAATAAACGAGAGAGAGAGAGAGAGAGAGAGAGAGAGAGAGAGAGAGAGAGAGAGAGAGAGAGAGAGAGAGAGAGAGAACAATAACAAATTTGAAGGTAAAATAAATTTTGAAGCAACAGAAGCAGTCGTCTTCACTAATACACGACAAATAAACTAGAGAGAGAGAGAGAGAGAGAGAGAGAGAGAGAGAGAGAGAGAGAGAGAGAGAGAGAGAGAGAGAGAGAGAGAGAACAATAACAAATTTGAAGGTAAAATAAATTTTGAAGCAACAGAAGCAGTCGTCTTCACTAATACACGACAAATAAACTAGAGAGAGAGAGAGAGAGAGAGAGAGAGAGAGAGAGAGAGAGAGAGAGAGAGAGAGAGAACAATAACAAATTTGAAGGTAAAATAAATTTTGAAGCAACAGAAGCAGTCGTCTTCACTAATACACGACAAATAAACGAGAGAGAGAGAGAGAGAGAGAGAGAGAGAGAGAGAGAGAGAGAGAGAGAGAGAGAGGTCACTTTATTTGTACTGGTTACCGAGCCTTCAAAACCATAAGCACAATATTAAAATAAAATTAAATCGATTATAGACAAGTTAAAGTGGTTTCTTGATTGCTCAAGACTCCTACTATCATATCATTATTATTATTATTATTATTATTATTATTATTATTATTATTATTATTATTATTATTACTACTACTACTAGTCTAAAGCTCACGTTTAGGTCATTTTTCTTTTTGTCAATAACGGAATAAAAACCTAAGAACAATAGATACTAGTCACAACACGTATTTACTTTTAAATAAGGAATACCGAAAAAGCGCTACACGAAATACGATAATTATACGCAAATATAATAGCAGTTATATAATGAAAAAAAAAAATACTAAATTTAGTTTTTGAAAAAAATCGCAATAGAATAAATACAGCCTAAAAAAACTGAATATACCAAAAAGAAAAAAAAAATCTTAAAATTTAAGCACTCTGAGCGTGGGTGGTTCGAGTGAAAGTGTATCTATTAATTACTCTTTAAAACGCCCGCGCCCCTACAGCAAGACTTTTTCTTTGTGTATGGGCAGTGTCTATCACTTTACTCTCCTCCACCACCTTGTCAAGAGAGAGAGAGAGAGAGAGAGAGAGAGAGAGAGAGAGAGAGAGAGAGAGAAAATGAACTAAATTTAAACAGTAACTCAGTAAAGGGAAGGACACTTACTTTTACGAATATGTAAACAGGAAACTGAAAATAAAACCATCATCTTAGTTTTACTCCTATTCCTTTTCAGTCTTACATCTCTGCCTTCTCTATTCAAATCATCTATCATCTTTTGCAATGCCTCCCATGATTCACTAAACACAACTATGGCATCTGCAAATCTTAAGTTGTTAAGGGATTTCCCCATTAATATTAATCCCAACATTTTCTTATTGAAATTCTTAAAAACTTCTACGAATGTTGAGGATAATTTAGGAGAGATGGGCTCTCCCTGACTATCTCCTTTCTCAATCGGAATTTTCTCACTATCTTTATGTAGTTTTAGGATTGCTGTACTTCCTCTAAAGGTATCTTCAAGTGTTCTAACATAAGCTTCATCTATTCCTTGTCTTTGAAGTACTTTCATTACTGCTGAAGTTTTGACAGAATCAAAAGCTTTCTCATAGTCTATAAATACCATACATAATGGTGTTTAATACTCTGTTGATTTTCCCATTAGCTAGTTAATTACCTGGATATGTCCAGTCGTTAAATACTCGCTTCTAAAGCCTGCCTGCTCTCTTGGTTGATTAAAATCTAGCAGTCCTTCTATTCTGCCTAATATGATCTTTGTAAATATAAATATGGTGCTTTACGCAAGCATATGAATCTACTTGCGTTTGAAGATATGCAAGAGCATGAAAATATACTTTTACAGAAACTAATACCACATACGATAACCTATTCCACAACCTACACAGCCATTACTAGAGACCCGAATTTCCGTGCCCGTTGGGCCTCCCTTCTTCAGGCTAATGGGAAGTGTCGTAGACCATCATTAGGGCGTCGTCTCTTCGGCCATGATAATGAGTCCTTGACGAAGGACTTCGATTAAAACGCCTTCATCTAGATCAAATGACAACGATCCTTTTCATCTAAATGAAGATCTAACACTCTCTCTCTCTCTCTCTCTCTCTCTCTCTCTCTCTCTCTCCGATGAAAAAGTTCATATGATTATAAGCGCTCTCTCTCTCTCTCTCTCTCTCTCTCTCTCTCTCAAATGAAAAAGTTCATATGATTATAATCTCTCTCTCTCTCTCTCTCTCTCTCTCTCTCTCTCTGATGAAAAAATTCATGTGATTATAATCTCTCTCTCTCTCTCTCTCTCTCTCTCTCTCTCTCTCTCTCTCTCTCATGATAAGTTTCTATGATTACAAGCTATTTGTCTTTCAATTTTCCACTGTTGTCCGACTCACGACGGAAGATAAAATAGAAAGGGGTTCTACTCCGTTTTCTGATATCACAGATTAAAAAAAAAAAAATAATAATAACTACCCTTGTAGACATACCACAAAAAAATGAAAGAAAGTGTTGTGAAAAAAAAGGAAGGAAAGCAAATACGTAGACGGACTCTTTATAGTGGGAGAGATGAAGAGAGTCGAGGCAACTTCACTTTCCATTGTACTTTTAAGAGTTGACGGGGGTATGAGTCAGGCAGGGTTTAAAACTTTAAGGAAATCACCTTAGTTTGAGGTAATTTTCATGGTTTCAAGGTAATTCTAAGGTAATTTTGGTTTCACTTGCTTAATATTTAAGGAAATTGGAAATTTCTTTAGGTAATTTTCATGGTTTCAAGGTAATTTTAAAGGTAATTTTGGTTTCACTTGCTTAAAATTCAATGAAATTGGAAATTTCTTTGGGTAATTTTCATGGTTTCAAGGTAATCTTAAAGGTAATTTTGGTTTCAATTGCTTAAAATTTAAGGAAATTGGAAAAAGTATTAAGGTAATCTAAGGTAAAAAGCAGCAGTATTTAAGGTAATGGCCACTAGGTGCATGCTCGAGTTTAAACCCTGGTGACAAAACTCCGTTTACTTTTTTTTTTTTTTTTTTTTTGTAAAATGTGTTAATACATTAACACCAAGAAAAACATCTTCATGATTCTTCTAAGTTACTTGTTATAATTCATAAACAAAGTCATCACTGCAATAACAAAATACAGTTAATTATATTCAAGTACATTCTATGCGTTTATATACATAGCACCGTATTATTATTATTACTACTAGCTAGGCTACAACCCTAGTTGGAAAAGCAGGATGCTATAAGCCCAAGGGTCTCCAACAAGGAAAAAATTGTCAGTACATTTGTAATAAAAAAGTAACAAAATCAGAGACTATGCCTACTTGAAAAGATCCCACGCTATAGAGAGAGAGAGAGAGAGAGAGAGAGAGAGAGAGAGAGAGAGAGAGAGAGAGAGAGAGAGAGAGAGCCATTAAACTATGCGAGATGTGATCCCATATTTGCTTACAAAGGGCTAGGCCTATCACGTGACTAAAAATGGTTCAGATTACGTGGGTGAGATTATTCATTCTCAGGCCTAGGCTTATTGTTCGTTATTCATAAGTGAAAACATAAATAAAACTATGCACAGTCTCTTGTTCTCTAACCTTAGACAACAACTACAAAAACTAGAAAAGCAATCTGAGTGCAGACCTCCACCACGGCAAATTATTTCTTGAAACCAGCTTGCCTTTCCCAGAATCAATTTACCGTAGGCGTATTTGAAAACATGAATAAAACTATACACAGCCTCTTGTTCTCTAACCTTATACAACAACAACAAAAACTAGAAAAGCAATCTGAGTGCAGACCTCCGCCACGGCAAATTATTTCTTGAAGCTAGCTTGCCTTTCCCAGAATCAATTTACCGTAGGCGTATTTGAAAACATGAATAAAACTATACACAGCCTCTTGTTCTCTAACCTTATACAACAACAAAAACTAGAAAAGCAATCTGAGTGCAGACCTCCACCACGGCAAATTATTTCTTGAAACCAGCTTGCCTTTCCCAGAATCAATTTACCGTAGGCGTATTTGAAAACATGAATAAAACTATACACAGCCTCTTGTTCTCTAACCTTATACAACAACAAAAACTAGAAAAGCAATCTGAGTGCAGACCTCCGCCACGGCAAATTATTTCTTGAAGCTAGCTTGCCTTTCCCAGAATCAATTTACCGTAGGCGTATTTGAAAACATGAATAAAACTATACACAGCCTCTTGTTCTCTAACCTTATACAACAACAAAAACTAGAAAAGCAATCTGAGTGCAGACCTCCACCACGGCAAATTATTTCTTGAAACCAGCTTGCCTTTCCCAGAATCAATTTACCGTAGGCGTAATTGAAAACATGAATAAAACTATAGTCTCTCGTTCTCTAACCTTATACAACAACAAAAACTAGAAAAGCAATCTGAGTGCAGAGCTCCGCCATGGCAAATTATTTCTCGAAGCTAGCTTGCCTTTCCCAGAATCAATTTACCGTAGGCGTATTTGAAAACATGAATAAAACTATACACAGCCTCTTGTTCTCTAACCTTATACAACAACAAAAACTGGAAAAGCAATCTGAGTGCAGACCTCCACCACGGCAAATTATTTCTTGAAACCAGCTTGCCTTTCCCAGAATCAATTTACCGTAGGCGTAATTGAAAACATGAATAAAACTATAGTCTCTCGTTCTCTAACCTTATACAACAACAAAAACTAGAAAAGCAATCTGAGTGCAGAGCTCCGCCATGGCAAATTATTTCTCGAAGCTAGCTTGCCTTTCCCAGAATCAATTTACCGTAGGCGTATTTGAAAACATGAATAAAACTATACACAGCCTCTTGTTCTCTAACCTTATACAACAACAAAAACTGGAAAAGCAATCTGAGTGCAGACCTCCACCACGGCAAATTATTTCTCGAAGCCAGCTTGCCTTTACCATAATCAATTTAGACCGTAGGCGTATTTGAAGTTTGTGTGACAACCATGTACACACTTGGGGCTAAGGTTAAGGTTAATTCGATTGACCTGCCTTTTGTTCTATCTTGACCTTGACCTTTGACCTGGACTTTGAGAATTGAATCACTTCCACGAGTCAACATAATAACTAATCCCTGATAGTTTCACTACTTTATGAGTAAAATTATGATCTCCGCCACTGCATTTTATTTCTCGACCCTTTGCTCGACCTTGACCTTTGCCCTAGGACTTTCAAAATTAAATCAATTCCACGTCTCAACGTATCAATTAATACCTGAAAATTTCACAACTCTATGAGTAAAATCGTGGCTAGGGAGTTATTCACAAGCAAACAAACTGACAAACAGACAAAAAGGGGTGAAAATATTAATAATAATAATAATAATAATAATAATTATAATAAACTAAAGAAACCACAAAAAATGAACAGATGGGCAAATAGCAAAAACCCTCAACCGTCTTCATATAGACTTCCACCCTGAAAAAAAAAACAGAAGAGAGAGAGAGAGAGAGAGAGAGAGAGAGAGAGAGAGAGAGAGAGAGAGAGAGAGAGAGAGAGAGAGAGAGAGAGAGCTATGTTAATAAGCCTTTTCATGCTTAGCGGAACAATCTATTTACACTTCTCTATCTGCCATTAAATCCACCTGTCCTTCCATTATGCGAATTCCTTTCTCTCCCCGGCGTAATTCCTCTAATGTATTTGCATCCTTAATGGAGATATAACGAGAGAAAAAGTGAAAAGTGGGGCCTAATGGATCTAGCCGTTACTTTTAGCAATCCGAGGCTGATATAAAAGGCGCTGGGTTCTTCAAGGTTATCTCATGTATCATAAAACTGCGTTTTTTATATTTTTATTATTACCTCCGCCAACAAAGTTTAAATGTTTAAAGGCAGGTCATGAATGGCAGAGGCAAGGGAAAGGGACATTGCCCTATCAAGCAGGACAATGCCCTAGAGACTGACCATATATACTTTAAATGTTTAAAGGCAGGTCATGAATGGCAGAGGCGAGGGAAAGGGACATTGCCTAACAAGCAGGACAATGCCCTAGAGACTGACCATATATACTTGGAAGGTTTCGAAGACAGGTCACGAATGGCAGAGGCAAGGGAAAGGGACATTGCCCTATCAAGCAGGACAATGCCCTAGAGACTGACCATATATACTTGGAAGGTTTCGAAGACAGGTCACGAATGGCAGAGGCAAGGGAAAGGGACATTGCCCTATCAAGCAGGACAATGCCCTAGAGACTGACCATATATACTTGGAAGGTTTCGAAGACAGGTCACGAATGGCAGAGGCAAGGGAAAGGGACATTGCCCTATCAAGCAGGACAATGCCCTAGAGACTGACCATATATACTTGGAAGGTTTCGAAGACAGGTCACGAATGGCAGAGGCAAGGGAAAGGGACATTGCCCTATCAAGCAGGACAATGCCCTAGAGACTGACCATATATACTTGGAAGGTTTCGAAGACAGGTCACGAATGGCAGAGGCAAGGGAAAGGGACATTGCCCTATCAAGCAGGACAATGCCCTAGAGACTGACCATATATACTTGGAAGGTTTCGAAGACAGGTCACGAATGGCAGAGGCGAGGGAAAGGGACATTGCCCTATCAAGCAGGACAATGCCCTAGAGACTGACCATATATACTTTAAAGGTTTAAAGGCAGGTCATGAATGGCAGAGGCGAGGGAAAGGGACATTGCCTAACAAGCAGGACAATGCCCTAGAGACTGACCATATATACTTGGAAGGTTTAAAGGCAGGTCATGAATGGCAGAGGCAAGGGAAAGGGACATTGCCCTATCAAGCAGGACAATGCCCTAGAGACTGACCATATATACTTTAAAGGTTTAAAGGCAGGTCATGAATGGCAGAGGCAAGGGAAAGGGACATTGCCCTATCAAGCAGGACAATGCCCTAGAGACTGACCATATATACTTGGAAGGTTTCGAAGACAGGTCACGAATGGCAGAGGCAAGGGAAAGGGACATTGCCCTATCAAGCAGGACAATGCCCTAGAGACTGACCATATATACTTGGAAGGTTTCGAAGACAGGTCACGAATGGCAGAGGCGAGGGAAAGGGACATTGCCCTATCAAGCAGGACAATGCCCTAGAGACTGACCATATATACTTTAAAGGTTTAAAGGCAGGTCATGAATGGCAGAGGCGAGGGAAAGGGACATTGCCTAACAAGCAGGACAATGCCCTAGAGACTGACCATATATACTTTAAAGGTTTAAAGGCAGGTCATGAATGGCAGAGGCAAGGGAAAGGGACATTGCCCTATCAAGCAGGACAATGCCCTAGAGACTGACCATATATACTTTAAAGGTTTAAAGGCAGGTCATGAATGGCAGAGGCAAGGGAAAGGGACATTGCCCTATCAAGCAGGACAATGCCCTAGAGACTGACCATATATACTTTAAAGGTTTAAAGGCAGGTCATGAATGGCAGAGGCAAGGGAAAGGGACATTGCCCTATCAAGCAGGACAATGCCCTAGAGACTGACCATATATACTTTAAAGGTTTAAAGGCAGGTCATGAATGGCAGAGGCGAGGGAAAGGGACATTGCCCTATCAAGCAGGACAATGCCCTAGAGACTGACCATATATACTTTAAAGGTTTAAAGGCAGGTCATGAATGGCAGAGGCGAGGGAAAGGGACATTGCCTAACAAGCAGGACAATGCCCTAGAGACTGACCATATATACTTGGAAGGTTTCGAAGACAGGTCACGAATGGCAGAGGCGAGGGAAAGGGACATTGCCCTATCAAGCAGGACAATGCCCTAGAGACTGACCATATATACTTTAAAGGTTTAAAGGCAGGTCATGAATGGCAGAGGCAAGGGAAAGGGACATTGCCCTATCAAGCAGGACAATGCCCTAGAGACTGACCATATATACTTTAAAGGTTTAAAGGCAGGTCATGAATGGCAGAGGCAAGGGAAAGGGACATTGCCCTATCAAGCAGGACAATGCCCTAGAGACTGACCATATATACTTGGAAGGTTTCGAAGACAGGTCACGAATGGCAGAGGCGAGGGAAAGGGACATTGCCCTATCAAGCAGGACAATGCCCTAGAGACTGACCATATATACTTTAAAGGTTTAAAGGCAGGTCATGAATGGCAGAGGCAAGGGAAAGGGACACTGCCCTATGAAGCAGGACAATGCCCTAGAGACTGACCATATATACTTTAAAGGTTTAAAGGCAGGTCATGAATGGCAGAGGCAAGGGAAAGGGACATTGCCCTATCAAGCAGGACAATGCCCTAGAGACTGACCATATATACTTTAAAGGTTTAAAGGCAGGTCATGAATGGCAGAGGCAAGGGAAAGGGACATTGCCCTATCAAGCAGGACAATGCCCTAGAGACTGACCATATATACTTTAAAGGTTTAAAGGCAGGTCATGAATGGCAGAGGCAAGGGAAAGGGACATTGCCCTATCAAGCAGGACAATGCCCTAGAGACTGACCATATATACTTGGAAGGTTTCGAAGACAGGTCACGAATGGCAGAGGCGAGGGAAAGGGACATTGCCCTATCAAGCAGGACAATGCCCCAGAGACTGACCATATATACTTTAAAGGTTTAAAGGCAGGTCATGAATGGCAGAGGCAAGGGAAAGGGACATTGCCCTATCAAGCAGGACAATGCCCTAGAGACTGACCATATATACTTTAAAGGTTTAAAGGCAGGTCATGAATGGCAGAGGCAAGGGAAAGGGACATTGCCCTATCAAGCAGGACAATGCCCTAGAGACTGACCATATATACTTGGAAGGTTTCGAAGACAGGTCACGAATGGCAGAGGCGAGGGAAAGGGACATTGCCCTATCAAGCAGGACAATGCCCCAGAGACTGACCATATATACTTTAAAGGTTTAAAGGCAGGTCATGAATGGCAGAGGCAAGGGAAAGGGACACTGCCCTATGAAGCAGGACAATGCCCTAGAGACTGACCATATATACTTTAAAGGTTTAAAGGCAGGTCATGAATGGCAGAGGCAAGGGAAAGGGACATTGCCCTATCAAGCAGGACAATGCCCTAGAGACTGACCATATATACTTTAAAGGTTTAAAGGCAGGTCATGAATGGCAGAGGCAAGGGAAAGGGACATTGCCCTATCAAGCAGGACAATGCCCTAGAGACTGACCATATATACTTGGAAGGTTTCGAAGACAGGTCACGAATGGCAGAGGCGAGGGAAAGGGACATTGCCCTATCAAGCAGGACAATGCCCCAGAGACTGACCATATATACTTTAAAGGTTTAAAGGCAGGTCATGAATGGCAGAGGCAAGGGAAAGGGACATTGCCCTATCAAGCAGGACAATGCCCTAGAGACTGACCATATATACTTTAAAGGTTTAAAGGCAGGTCATGAATGGCAGAGGCGAGGGAAAGGGACATTGCCTAACAAGCAGGACAATGCCCTAGAGACTGACCATATATACTTGGAAGGTTTCGAAGACAGGTCACGAATGGCAGAGGCGAGGGAAAGGGACATTGCCCTATCAAGCAGGACAATGCCCTAGAGACTGACCATATATACTTTAAAGGTTTAAAGGCAGGTCATGAATGGCAGAGGCAAGGGAAAGGGACATTGCCCTATCAAGCAGGACAATGCCCTAGAGACTGACCATATATACTTGGAAGGTTTCGAAGACAGGTCACGAATGGCAGAGGCGAGGGAAAGGGACATTGCCCTATCAAGCAGGACAATGCCCCAGAGACTGACCATATATACTTTAAAGGTTTAAAGGCAGGTCATGAATGGCAGAGGCAAGGGAAAGGGACACTGCCCTATGAAGCAGGACAATGCCCTAGAGACTGACCATATATACTTTAAAGGTTTAAAGGCAGGTCATGAATGGCAGAGGCGAGGGAAAGGGGACATTGCCCTATCAAGCAGGACAATGCCCTAGAGACTGACCATATATACTTTAAAGGTTTAAAGGCAGGTCATGAATGGCAGAGGCGAGGGAAAGGGACATTGCCTAACAAGCAGGACAATGCCCTAGAGACTGACCATATATACTTGGAAGGTTTCGAAGACAGGTCACGAATGGCAGAGGCGAGGGAAAGGGACATTGCCCTATCAAGCAGGACAATGCCCTAGAGACTGACCATATATACTTTAAAGGTTTAAAGGCAGGTCATGAATGGCAGAGGCAAGGGAAAGGGACATTGCCCTATCAAGCAGGACAATGCCCTAGAGACTGACCATATATACTTTAAAGGTTTAAAGGCAGGTCACGAATGGCAGAGGCAAGGGAAAGGGACATTGCCCTATCAAGCAGGACAATGCCCTAGAGACTGACCATATATACTTTAAAGGTTTAAAGGCAGGTCATGAATGGCAGAGGCAAGGGAAAGGGACATTGCCCTATCAAGCAGGACAATGCCCTAGAGACTGACCATATATACTTGGAAGGTTTCGAAGACAGGTCACGAATGGCAGAGGCGAGGGAAAGGGACATTGCCCTATCAAGCAGGACAATGCCCCAGAGACTGACCATATATACTTTAAAGGTTTAAAGGCAGGTCATGAATGGCAGAGGCAAGGGAAAGGGACATTGCCCTATCAAGCAGGACAATGCCCTAGAGACTGACCATATATACTTTAAAGGTTTAAAGGCAGGTCATGAATGGCAGAGGCGAGGGAAAGGGACATTGCCCTATCAATCAGGACAATGCCCTAGAGACTGACCATATATACTTTAAAGGTTTAAAGGCAGGTCATGAATGGCAGAGGCAAGGGAAAGGGACATTGCCCTATCAAGCAGGACAATGCCCTAGAGACTGACCATATATACTTTAAAGGTTTAAAGGCAGGTCATGAATGGCAGAGGCGAGGGAAAGGGACATTGCCCTATCAAGCAGGACAATGCCCTAGAGACTGACCATATATACTTTAAAGGTTTAAAGGCAGGTCATGAATGGCAGAGGCGAGGGAAAGGGGACATTGCCCTATCAAGCAGGACAATGCCCCAGAGACTGACCATATATACTTTAAAGGTTTAAAGGCAGGTCATGAATGGCAGAGGCAAGGGAAAGGGACACTGCCCTATGAAGCAGGACAATGCCCTAGAGACTGACCATATATACTTTAAAGGTTTAAAGGCAGGTCACGAATGGCAGAGGCGAGGGAAAGGGACATTGCCCTATCAAGCAGGACAATGCCCTAGAGACTGACCATATATACTTTAAAGGTTTAAAGGCAGGTCACGAATGGCAGAGGCGAGGGAAAGGGACATTGCCTAACAAGCAGGACAATGCCCTAGAGACTGACCATATATACTTGGAAGGTTTCGAAGACAGGTCACGAATGGCAGAGGCAAGGGAAAGGGGACATTGCCCTATCAAGCAGGACAATGCCCTAGAGACTGACCATATATACTTTAAAGGTTTAAAGGCAGGTCATGAATGGCAGAGGCAAGGGAAAGGGACATTGCCCTATCAAGCAGGACAATGCCCTAGAGACTGACCATATATACTTTAAAGGTTTAAAGGCAGGTCACGAATGGCAGAGGCGAGGGAAAGGGACATTGCCTAACAAGCAGGACAATGCCCCTAGAGACTGACCATATATACTTGGAAGGTTTCGAAGACAGGTCACGAATGGCAGAGGCGAGGGAAAGGGACATTGCCCTATCAAGCAGGACAATGCCCTAGAGACTGACCATATATACTTTAAAGGTTTAAAGGCAGGTCATGAATGGCAGAGGCAAGGGAAAGGGACATTGCCCTATCAAGCAGGACAATGCCCTAGAGACTGACCATATATACTTGGAAGGTTTCGAAGACAGGTCACGAATGGCAGAGGCGAGGGAAAGGGACATTGCCCTATCAAGCAGGACAATGCCCCAGAGACTGACCATATATACTTTAAAGGTTTAAAGGCAGGTCATGAATGGCAGAGGCAAGGGAAAGGGACACTGCCCTATGAAGCAGGACAATGCCCTAGAGACTGACCATATATACTTTAAAGGTTTAAAGGCAGGTCATGAATGGCAGAGGCAAGGGAAAGGGACATTGCCCTATCAAGCAGGACAATGCCCTAGAGACTGACCATATATACTTTAAAGGTTTAAAGGCAGGTCATGAATGGCAGAGGCAAGGGAAAGGGACACTGCCCTATGAAGCAGGACAATGCCCCAGAGACTGACCATATATACTTTAAAGGTTTTGAAGGCCGCTCATGAATGGCAGAGGCAAGGGAAAGGGACATTGCCCTATCAAGCAGGACAATGCCATAGAGACTAATCATGTTACAAATGATTAGCGCCAAACCCCCCTCTCCATCCAAGCTAGGACCAAGGAGGGCCAGGCAATGCCTATGGGGTATTAAGTTTTTATATTCTTATTATTACCTCCGCCAGTGAAGTTGTGAGGAGGTTACGTTTTAGCCCCCGTTTGTTTGTGTATGAACAACTTCCTGGTCGCAATTTAACTTATAGAGTAGTGAAACTTTCAGGGGTTAATTTTATGTTGAGACGTGGAAGATCAAAGGTCAAGGTCGAGCAAAAGGTCGACCGAATTAACCCTAACCTTGACCCCAAGTTCGTACATGGTTGTCACAGACTTCAAATACGCCTACGGTCTAAATTGATCCTGGGAAAGGCAAGCTGGTTTCGAGAAATGAGCTGCCGTGGCGGAGGTCTGTACTCTGAGTGCTTTTCTAATTTGCTTGTGTATGAACAACTTTCATGGATTGATTGCTATCTTGAGAACGTGGAAGTAATTCTATTTTGACAGTCCTAGGTCAAATGTCAAGATCAAGGTCGAGGAAGAAGCTGTCGTGGCGGAGGTCTACGCTCTACTGAGTGCCCCTCTATATTCATTTATAGAACAGGAGAAGCCTACTTATAACAATTCACAGCTGTTCTCTTTAGATTAGCAAACTCACATTCAAATAGAATCAACTACTATAAAATACAACTTGGGAGATACCTCGAATTTAAATGTATATGAAGATGCATCAATATAGCAAATATTGTACATAATAAATCATATATACTTTAGTGTAAAATGACTGAAAGTGACGAGGTACATCCAAGAGACTTGTTAATTCAGCCTATGAGGACCTCAAAAAAAAAAAAATAAATAAAATAAAAAAGAAAATAAAAAATAAAAAAAACGAAAGCGAATGTATTTAATAAACCACTCAGAAACAACGGCGAATGTTAAAAAATAAGGCAGGCAGGTTCCTTTCCGATAAGGCGATACAAACTCAGATAAGAGAGGGAAGAGACAGACCCATTTTTTTTTGCCGTCGTGCCTAAAGGCCGACGGACCTTCCCCGGAAAAAAAAAAATGAAAGGGAGACTTATATGGGCTACACGGATGGTGTGGGGGGGATATTAGAGTTGTGGTGGCCGATGTGGTAACGTCCCTGACTGGTGAACACCAGGCTGGTGTTCAAGTCCCGCTCAAAACTCGTTAGTTTCTTTGGTCACTGCTACCTCACCATCCTTGTGAGCTAAGGATGGGGGGGGGAGCCAATAGATCTATCTTCTGAATCACCAGCAGCCATTGCCTGGACCTCCTTGGCCCTAGCTTGGATGGAGAGAGGGCTTGGGCACTGATCATATGTATATGTGGTCAGTTTCTAGGGCTTTGTCCTGCTTGATAGGGCAACGTCACTGTCCCTTGCCTCTGCCATTCATGAGTGGCCTTTAAACCTTTAGAGTGCTGGAGGCTTTTTAGAACCCAAGAGATAACTAGATAAGATATAACTAGGGTTTCAGGATTATCTATTATTCTCTTCTATTGATTTGGAATTTTGTGTATCATGAAATCTATTACTTTAACTTTTATATGCTTTTCTACATTTGCAAAATTTAGCCTTCAGATTCTCAATCTCCTGTAGTCAATTTTTTTAGTGAGGATACCAAATCATCAATATGTGTACAAGTAAAACTAGAGAGAGAGAGAGAGAGAGAGAGAGAGAGAGAGAGAGAGAGAGAGAGAGAGAGAGAGAGAGAGAATATGCAAAGGCGAGAAAGAGAAAAAAATATCAAAATACTGAATCACCGCGATGAAATAAAGCAAAACCAGAGAGAGAGAGAGAGAGAGAGAGAGAGAGAGAGAGAGAGAGAGAGAGAGAGATCTGCAAAGGGAAGGTAAGAGAGGAGAAATATTAAAATACCAAATCATCAATATGTGTACAAGGAAAACAAGAGAGAGAGAGAGAGAGAGAGAGAGAGAGAGAGAGAGAGAGAGAGCGGGGGGGGGGAAAGTTGCAAAGGAAGGTGAGAGAGGAGAAATATTAAAATACAAAAATTATCAATATGTGTACAAGTAAAACTAGAGAGAGAGAGAGAGGAGAGAGAGAGAGAGAGAGAGAGAGAGAGAGAGAGAATTTGCAAAGGCGAGAAAGAGAAAAAAATATCAAAATACTGAATCACCGCGATGAAATAAAGCAAAACCAGAGAGAGAGAGAGAGAGAGAGAGAGAGAGAGAGAGAGAGAGAGAGAGAGAGAATTTGCAAAGTGAAAAAGAGGAAAAATATTAAAATGGCAAATCATCAATATGTAAACAAGTAAAACTAGAGAGAGAGAGAGAGAGAGAGAGAGAGAGAGAGAGGAGAGAGAGAGAGAGAGAGAGAATTTGCAAAGTGAAAAAGAGGAAAAACATTAAAATACCAAATCATCAATATGTGTACAAAGAAAACTAGAGAGAGAGAGAGAGAGAGAGAGAGAGAGAGAGAGAGAGAGAGAATTTGCAAAGGAAGGCGAGAAAGAAAAAAATATATACAAAATCATGATAAAAACAAGCAAAACCAGTGAGAGAGAGAGAGAGAGAGAGAGAGAGAGGAGAGAGAGAGAGAGAGAGAGAGAGAGAGAGAAAATTTGCAAAGGAAGGTGAGAGGACAAATATTGAAATACCAAATCATCAATATGCGTACAAGTAAAACGAGAGAGAGAGAGAGAGAGAGAGAGAGAGAGAGAGAGAGAGAGAGAGAGAGAGAGAGAGAGAGAGAGAGAAAATTTGCAAAGGAAGGTGAGAGAGGACAAATATTGAAATACCAAATCATCAATATGCGTACAAGTAAAACGAGAGAGAGAGAGAGAGAGAGAGAGAGAGAGAGAGAGAGAGAGAGAGAGAGAGAGAGAGAGAGAGAGAGAAAATTTGCAAAGGAAGGTGAGAGAGGACAAATATTGAAATACCAAATCATCAATATGCGTACAAGTAAAACGAGAGAGAGAGAGAGAGAGAGAGAGAGAGAGAGAGAGAGAGAGAGAGAGAGAGAGAGAGAGAGAGAAAATTTGCAAAGGAAGGTGAGAGAGGACAAATATTGAAATACCAAATCATCAATATGCGTACAAGTAAAACGAGAGAGAGAGAGAGAGAGAGAGAGAGAGAGAGAGAGAGAGAGAGAGAGAGAGAGAGAGAGAGAGAGAGTCCTTGAAGCCAACCCACCATTTAACGAGTACGATGATAAATCCAATCACAGAGTGCCAACCGAGACACCATTCATGGATTGGAATTTCATCATGTATAATTTTTTTCTCCAGGACCCCCCGAACAAAAGACGCATAAAAAGAGACTTCATTAATATTCTCAAGTCGTTCCAGAGGCCTTATCCAGCCACCGTGGACTTCTGGAAGGGATGCTTTAACCTGACGAGGGACTTCCTAATGTCTTTGACATGGTCAGTGAAGCTTAAACAAATCGATGGTTTAAGGACGAAATCCATTAAACGAACATGAATAAGAATGGGATTCTAACATATTAAACTTTCAATCGACTTTATAAAAAGTACGGTTTTAAAATAGGATATATATTACCAAGAATATTAATTATAGAAAATATAACAGTTATATAAATGCAAATCTGGATCTAGAATCTGGAACCGGATCCAGATCAACTCCAAAATTTAGTGTGGTCGTCCATGACCTAAGATCTATCTGTGGGGAAAATGTCGTCAAAATCCGTCAATTTGTATTGACGTTTGTCTTCAAAATGGCGAAAAATTCAAATCCGGATCTAGAATCTGGAACCGGATCCGGATCATCTCCAAAATTTCATGGGGTCGTCCATGACCTAAGATCTATCTGTGGTGGAAATTTCGTCAAAATCCTTCAATTTGTTTTGACGTTTGTCTTCAAAATGCAAATCCTGATCTAGAATCCGGATCCAGATCATCTCCAAAATTTAGTGTGGTCGTCCAAAACCTAAGATCTATCTGTGGTGGAAATTTCCTCAAAATCCGTCAATTTGTTATGACGTTTATCTTCAAAATGGCAAAAAATTAAAATCCAGATCCGGATCATCTCCAAAATTTCATGGGGTTCTCCGTGACCTAAGATTTATCTGTGGTGGAAATTTCCTCAAAATCCTTCAATTTGTTTTGACGTTTATCTTCAAAATGCAAATCCGGATCATCTCCAAAGTTTCATGGGGTTCTCCATGACCTAAGATTTATCTGTGGTGGAAAGTTTGTCAAAATCCGTCAGGTAATTTTGACGTAATCCTGTCCTCACACACACAGACAGACCAATAAATAAACTCGATCGCATAACTCTCTGGCGGAAGAAAAAAATCAATTCATCGGACTGAAGCTATGGAGAAAAATAAAGCGATACCATAAATAAAAAAGAAAAACAAATCTTATTTTGTTTTTGCTACTACTAAAAAATAATTCAGTGAGTAGGCTATTTTGAGCTTGTTCTTCTAAAGTCAACACTTTGCAGGTTTAAAGGTCGCTCATGAATGGCAGAGGCAAGGGTCAGTGACATTACCCTAGCAATCAGGACAATGCCCTAGAGACTGACCATATATTATATGATAAGTGCCAAAGCCTCCTCGCCACCCAAGCTAGGACCAGGGAGAACCAGGCAAAGGCTGCTGATGATTCAGCAGATAGACCTATAGGCTCCCCCAAAACCCCCAACCTTAGCTCACAAGGATGGTAAGGTTGCAGACACTAATGGCACTAACGAGTCTGAGCGGGACTCGAACCTCCGACTGGCAAACACCAGGCAGAGACGTTACCAATCAAGCCACAGCAACCCAGCAACGATTATAAGGTCAATAGTAAGTCATTATTCTCCATACTATCAACAATAAAAATCATTACCATTAACTAAACAATTAATTTGAACAATCAACAATGCCATTCACAAGACATACCTCGAGATATTTTAACTTTAAAATATGCCCATCTTTGGATACTGGATATATAGAATGATGCAGATAATCTACTTGCAAAGTAGCTCATGAAAGACAGAGGTTACGGGACAGTGACATCGTCCTAGCAAGCAGAACAATGCCCTAGAGAGACTGGCCATATATCATGTGATCAGCGCCCAAGTCCCCTCTCCACCCAAGCTAGGAACAAGCAGGACAATGCCCTAGAGACTGGCCATATGTACATATGATCAGCGCCCAAGCCCCCTCTCCACCCAAGATAGGAGCAAGCGGGACAATGCCCTAGAGACTGGCCATATATCATATGATCAGGGCCCAAGCCCCCTCTCCACCCAAGCTAGGAGCAAGGAGAACCAGGCAAAGGCTACTGATGACTCAGCAGGTAGACCTAAAGGATCCCTACCCCATCCTTAGCTCACAAGGATGGTGAGGTTGCAGACACTAAAGGAACTAACGCATCTGAGCGGGACTCGAACACCCATCCGGTGATCACCAGGCAGAGACGTTACCAATCAGGCCACAACAACACTAAATAAACAAACTGAAAACTATAGTCAATTTCTTTTAATGAGGTGCATTTGCACCGACTCGCAGCGGTGCCCTTTTAGCTCGGAAAAGTTTCCTGATCGCTGATTGGTTAGAATTATCTTACCCAACCAATCAGCGAACAGGAAGCGTTTCCGAGCTAAAAGGGCACCGCTGCGAGTCGGTGCAAATCTGCCTCGCTATAAATAATTGACTATAGGATGTAACTACGGAGGGATGAATATGCCTGAGAAATGGTTATCCCATACTTAGACATAAATTAAAATTAATGGAACAGAAGAAATTAATGATACCGGACATTACCCTTAAACTAAGCACGTACTTAAATTCACTCATAATATACAATTTATTTTTTTTTATTTTAATCCTTTGTGTCCATAATAAAAAAGGAAAAATTGTTTTATCGAAGAGGTACGGGCATTTTTTATTTTTAAAAAATCAATAAATATGCACTAGATTGAGGGGTAGGTTATCTTTTACTTGAAAAAAAAAAATCAATAAATACAAAAAAAAATCAAATATTTTTTCGTACCATAACAAAAAAGGAAAAATTGTTTTATCGAAGAGGTACGGGCATTTCTTATTTAATAAAAATCTATAAATAGGCACAAGATTAAGGGTCATGCTATCTTGAAAAAAAAAATAAAAAAAAAAATATTTTTTCTTACCATAATAAAAAAGGAAAAATTGTTTTATCAAAGAGATACGGTCATTTTTTATTTAAGAAAATCTATAAATAGGCGCAAGTTTGAGGGATATGTTATCTTTAAAAAAAAAATATTTTTCGTATCAATGGACCTAATTAGGCCTAAGTAATCAATATGGATAAAAGATTGGAAACCACGAAAAAATATTCCTTAAAAAAATCCTATCAAACAAAGATATTAATTATCAAGATCCTTAATAAATAAAACTTAAAAGATGATAGTTTGAACCAGAGATGTTTCTTTAATAAAAAAAAAAATATTGTTGGTCGTTTAAAACAAGCGGTAGTATTTTTTCTTAACTATACCTAATTATAAACCGATAATCAGGCATGAAATTAAGGTCTTCATGAATAACAAAGGTGGTATGATAAAGGTATGAGAAAGGTCCCTCAAACGTCCCTAAGGACGAGCATCCCAACCTCTTCGGGGACATAGGGTTAGGATCCATAGCCTCTGTACCATGGGCTTCCACTGTCTTTGGTTAGAGTTATCTTGCTTGAGGATACACTCGGGCACACTATTTCATCTTATTTCTCTTCCTCTTGTTCGTTTGAAATTTTCATCCTTTTTGTTATTTTCAAGTTTTTGTAGTCTATATATGAATGATTTAATGTTGTTATTGTTCTTACATTTTTCTTATAGTTCTTCCTTATTTCCTTTCATGACTGGGGTATTTTTCCCTGTTGGAGCCCTTGGGCTTATAACATCCTGCTTTTCCAATTAGGGTTGTAGACTAGCAAGTAATAATAATAATAATATTAATAATAACAGTAATAATAATAATAATAACAGTAATAATAATAATAACAATAATAGTAATAATAATAATAACAGTAATAATAATAATAATAACATTCCTAATATCCTCAGGGACACATGGTTGGGATCCTGAGGATCCTGACAAGACAGGAAGACTCACTCCTCAAATAAACTAACCTTAACGAGTCTCCAACTAATTAGCCTCGATCTTTACATATTCTAGGTAAGAAATCCTATGGGAGAATTCTCCTTAATGGGCCTCAAGACGGGAGATTATCATAAGGAAAGACGTGTCCTGGGTGGGTCTTGCATGTCCCTAATGAAAATGAGCCTTGACATTTATTACACGTAAATTACTTTTTACTTCTCGAGAGTTTGTCTTGTGATGTGGGGAGAACGCACCATCATAGCAGAAATTGAATAAATTAAATTTGGTAAACATTTAAATGTAAAAATTAATAAATTTAATAAATTAAATTTGGTAAACAATTAAATGTTTAAAAAGTTGAATAAATTAAATTTGGTAAACAATTAAATGTTAAAAAATTGAATAAATTAAATTTGGTAAACAATTAAATGTTTGAAAAATTGAATAAATTAAATTTGGTAAACAATTAAATGTTTAAAAAATTGAATAAATTAAATTTGGTAAACAATTAAATGTTTAAAAAATCGAATCAATCAAATTTAGTAAACAATTAAATGTTTGAAAAATTGAATATATTAAATTTGGTATACAATTAAATGTTTAAAAAATTTACAATTAAATGTTTAAAAAATTTAATAAATTAAATTTGGTATACAATTAAATGTTTAAAAAATTGAATAAATTAAATTTGGTAAACAATTAAATGTTTAAAAAATTGAATAAATCAAATTTAGTAAACAATTAAATGTTTGAAAAATTGAATAAATTAAATTTGGTATACAATTAAATGTTTAAAAAATTTAATAAATCAAATTTGGTAAACAATTAAATGTTAAAAAAATTTAATAAATTAAAATTGGTAAACAATTAAATGTTTTAAAAATTTTATAAATTAAATTTGGTAAACAATTAAATGTTTAAAAAATCGAATCAATCAAATTTAGTAAACAATTAAATGTTTAAAAAATTGAATAAATCAAATTTGGTAAACAATTAAATGTTAAAAAAATTGAATAAATTAAAATTGGTAAACAATTAGATGTTTAAAAAATTGAATAAATTAAATTTGGTAAACAATTAAATGTTTAAAAAATTGAATAAATCAAATTTGGTAAACAATTAAATGTTTAAAAAATTGAATAAATTAAATTTGGTCAACAATTAAATGTTTAAAAAATTTAATAAATTAAATTTGGTCAACAATTAGATGTTTAAAAAATTGAATAAATCAAATTTGGTAAACAATTAAATGTTTAAAAAATTGAATAAATTAAATTTGGTCAACAATTAAATGTTCAAAAGCCGTACATGAATGGCAGGGGCAAGGGGCAGTGACATTACCCTAGAGACTAACCATATATCATATGATCAGCGTCCAAGTCCCCCTCTACACCCAAGCTAGGACAAAGGAGGGCCAGGTAATGGCTGCTGATGACTCAGCAGGTAGACCTATAGGCTCCCCCACTCCAAACCCCCTATCCTTAGCTCACAAGGATGGTGAGATTGCAGAGACCAAATAAACTAACGAATTTGAGCGGGACTCGAACCCCAGTCAGGCGTTCACCAGGCAGGGACGTTACTACATCGGCAACCACAACCCCTTAGAGACTCATTGAATTAAGTTTGAAATACACAATAATCATTATCTACCTGGTCATCTTAAAGACAGAATGATTCAATCAGTTATCTAAATATGAAAAACCCGACCAAGAATCAAGAATGATGAGAAGAAGGAACTGGGATAGCCCTATATTATCATTATTAATTGCTAAGCTAAACCCCTATTTGGAAAAGTAGGGTACCATAAAGCAAAGAGCTCCATCAGGAAAAATATCGCAAGGAGGAAAGGAAAAAAGGAACTATATAAACTACAAGAGAATTAATGAACAGTAAAATAAAATATTTTAGGAACAGAAACAACCTTAAGTTAGATCTTTCATATATAAATTATAAAAACTTGAAAGGAACAAGAGGAAGAGAAACAAGATAGAATAGTGTATCCGAGTGTACCATGAAGCAAGAGAACTCTACCTCCAAAGATAGCCGAACTATAATACACGAAATATATTATGTAGCCAAAATAAAGGATGCAAAATGACTGAGGAGCTTTGATGATAAGAATAAAACAGGCGACAGTCCAAGATATTCTAAAAAATGCAGCATAATAGTTTGATTTTATAAATTGACGTAATATCATTGGTGGGAAAAAAAAAAAACATTATAAATATCAACTTCATGTGGTTTAAAACAGAAGTTTTAGATTTGATGGGAAAATGGGATTAGACTATGTTCATATTATTTTGCCCTTTACCTTAAAATTCTATATAAATGCCCCTTACTTTCACTCAATTACTATGCCTGCCACGCATTTTAGAAAATAAAAGTGACGAGACACTTGGATGAACAAAGACTGCCATCATAAACTTGTTAAAAAATCGTGTTTGTTAAATCAGCAAGTAACTAGATCTCTTTATTCTTTATCTTGAGAGAGAGAGAGAGAGAGAGAGAGAGAGAGAGAGAGAGAGAGAGAGAGAGAGAGAGAGAGAATATCTTGACAAAACTAAATTGGAACAGTAACTCAGTACAGGGTAGGACTTGCACTTAAACGGATATGTAAACCGGAAACTGAAAATAAACCCCTTATCTACACTGAACATCACCTTAGTTTTACTCATATTCATTTTCAGTCCTACATCTACGCTTTCTCTATTCAAATTTCCTATCATCTTTTGCAATGCCTCCCATGATTCACTAAACACAACTATGTCATCTGCAGATCCTAAGTGTTAAGGTATACCCC
>NC_090759.1:38246687-38251687 GCF_036898095.1 Palaemon carinicauda
GCGAGAGAGCAAGGTAGGGGAACGCCGAGTGTCCGCTATATCGAGGTCTAACAAGCCATAGGTCACCCTCCCATAAACCCCTTTAAAACAAACTTCTGATATCGTGATCCTAAAATAAATATTGATTTGTTTGATGTGGGAGACAGTTATCTACTGATGCCTTATGATTCGTAACGATAATAAATGAAATCAATAACAACGGAAGTTAAGACCAGTAAAACCGCCATCCTTAACCCCGATATTTGAAATTCAGAGGGAAAATACCGGCGTTGGTATTCCACGTGAAGTTAATGGAAAAGAAATATTCTATGAAAACGGCTGGATTCTACTAAGCTGATAATTGCGAGGTTTTATTATTTCATTCTAACATTGGCAATAGATATCTGATGAAATTTCTTTTAAGAGAAATTTTTCTGCCCTTGCAAGGGCTGAAAATTATTACTTTTAAGTCGAAAGAATCACCGGCAGATGAAAACTAATAATAATAATAATTAATAAGTGAACCATAAGGGCTGCAAGGCTGGGTCTATGGCTAGGATCAACGCATGCATTACTTAGGCCTAGGTCTACGTCAAATACTTCTGGGCAGAAAATTATCTAAGAAGACCTATTATTAGATTTTGAATCTCAGACGGAAGGTGGAATCAATATACCAGTGGCATGTGATTAATTAGGGCTATAATTTTAAATCGATTAAAGGATTTATTGAAGAGGGGACCTGAAAGGTGGTGTGGAGAGGAGAATCCAATTTGATATGTCAAACTTTTTAAAGTTTTTATCAGTTGCCCCTGCAGATGCAATCGCGCACGCACACACACACACACATATATATATATATATATATATATATATATGCCTATATATACATATATATAACATATATAGGCCTATATATATATATTATATATATATATATATAAAATAATATATATGCCTACATATACATATATATAATATATATAGGCATATATATATATATATATATATATATATATATATATATATATATATGCGTGAGTGTGTATAATAAGACTTTCAGTATGGCATAGTCTCGTCCTAGGCAAACATTTTTTTACGATAACAACAATTAACTAATTGGATATAAAAAAAAATAACAAGCAATATCTAGACATGTTCATATCGTTGTGGTAAACTATCCATAACTAAGATATAGTAAATTGAAACAAGGTTGACAGATTTTGTGAAACATCAAAGGTGTGTGTTTTCTTCCCGTAGGCTTACTGAAGCTAACTATATATTTCTGTCTGCTTTGCATGTTCTAGGCCTATGGGATACAATAATTGATAACATAAAAGATTTTAACTAGAATATAACTTCGTTAACTTACCTTAACCCTGCATGAAACGCAAAATTAATATCCAGGCAAAGATTCCAGCATTAATTCACTTCGTATCATCGGAAATCAAAATGGTTCACAATCACTAAAAATCCAGTCGAAATGAAGACTACATTAATATTTCTGTAGAGATCTTTCCTTTTTAAGACTTGGTTCCACAATAAATCTCCCGTTTAATCACACTCACTTCCGTTTTTAATAAATGATTGTTATATAATTATGAATTAATAGGAGGATGCTGTCCGCTAGATCTCGCAATTCATACACGGACCGGGAAACTCGAGGAGCATATAGATTTACCTCCATCCACCAGCACCCTCACGTGCGCACTGAAATTCTGGGAGGCAGTGGGCTGGGTCCACTGGGACTGGGGTCTCTGGGCCCTGGGGGTCCGTCCAGGGTTGCCAGGTTGGCCTTTTTCGGGCCAAAATACCTCCAAATCTGGCATTTTTTTCGTGCTAAATACCTAAATCTGGCCTTTTTTTAAGTTGCTTAGACTTAATTGCTATACTTTCGGCCTTTTTCTACTAATGATTTGGCCTTTTAAGGCTTCCCTTGTTTAAAAGTTGGCCTTTTCTAAATATTATTATCATTATTATTATTATTATTATTATTATTATTATTATTATTATTACAAGCTAGGCTATACCACTAATTGGAAGAGCAAGATGCTATAAGCCCAAAGTCTCCAAAAAGGAAAAATAGCCCAGTGAAGAGTAGAAACAGGGAAATACTGTATATACAAGACATTATTATTATTATTATTATTATTATTATTATTATTACAAGCTATGCTATAACCCTACTCGGAAAAGAAAGATGCTGTAAGCCCAAGGTCTCCAAAAGGGAAAAATAGACCAGTGAGGAAAGGAAACAAGGAAAAATAAACTATTCTCAGAGCAGTAACAACATTAAAATAAATAATTCCTATATGAACTATATATATTTTAACAAAACAAGAGGAAGAGAAATTATCAGTATTATTATTACAAGCTAAGCTACAACCCTAGTAGGAAAAGCATGATGCTATAAGCCCCAAGGTCTCTAGCAGGGAAAAATAGCCCAAAGAGGAAAGGAAACAAGGAAATATATACAATATATGTAATAAGCACTGAAAATTCTATTCCAAATTCTCATTGGCTCTAATATTTCCATCACTCTCAACTAAAGTTACGGAAATTGATACTTAAAAAAAAAGAAAAAAAAAAAAAAAAAAACTTACCTTCGAAGAGATGCATCTTTCGTTCGCTACAACAGCTGTTACACTTTTAAAAGAACTTTGGAAGTAAGCTATGTAAAATCAACGCTGCTTTAACTCACTGACCAATGGCGTGTCGAATGTAACCCCTTCGCCCCGCCTACACATTTTAAGGTGTAGATGAGATGGACTCATGTAAAATATTCTGCATCATTGGAAATAACTTTCACCAGTTAAGTATCACAGTGCCTTTGGTTTTGCTATTATTATTATTATTATTATTATTATTATTATTATTATTATTATTACTTGCTGAGCTACAACCCTAGTTGGAAAAGCAGGATGCTATAAGCCCGGGGGCCCCAATAAGGAAAATAGCCCGGTGAGAAAAGGAAAAAGGAAAACTAAAATATTTTAAGAACAGTAACAATAAAATATATATTTCCTGTATAAACTTTAACAAAACAAGAAAAGAAATGAGATAGAATACTATTATTATCATTATTATTGTTACTTGCTGAGCTACAACCCTAGTTGGAAAAGCAGGATGCTATAAGCCCAGGGGCCCCAATAAGGAAAATAGCCCGGTGAGAAAAGGAAAAAGGAAAACTAAAATATTTTAAGAACAGTAACAATAATAAAATATATATTTCCTGTATAAACTTAAACAAAACAAGAAAAGAAATGAGATAGAATGTTATTATTATCATCATTATTGTTACTTGCTGAGCTACAACCCTAGTTGGAAAAGCAGGATGCTATAAGCCCGGGGGCCCCAATAAGGAAAATAGCCCGGTAAGAAAAGGAAAAGGGTAAACCAAAATATTCTAAGAACAGTAACAACGTTAAAATAAATATTTCCTGTATAAACTTTGACAAAACAAGAAAAGAAATGAGATAGAATGTTATTATTATCATTATTATTGTTACTTGCTGAGCTACAACCCTGGTTGGAAAAGCAGGATGCTATAAGCCCAGGGGCCCCAATAAGGAAAATAGCCCGGTGAGAAAAGGAAAAAGGAAAACTAAAATATTTTAAGAACAGTAACAATAATAAAATATATATTTCCTGTATAAACTTAAACAAAACAAGAAGAGAAATTAGATAGAATATTATTATTATCATTATTATTGTTACTTGCTGAGCTACAACCCTAGTTGGAAAAGCAGGATGCTATAAGCCCAGGGGCTCCAAAAGGGAAAATAGTCCAGTTAGGAAAGGAAAAAGGGAAACTAAAATATCTTAAGAACAGTAACAATATTGAAATAAATATTTCCTATATAAACTTTAACAAAACCAGAAGAGAAATTACATAGAATATTATTATTATTATTATTATTATTGTTATTATTATTATTATTATTATTATTATTATTATTATTATTAATCACCGTGTGGTTGTTGTTGTTATAACCTTAGTACAATGATAAAATTAACAATTTAAACTAACACCAGATTTTGGAAGTACAGCAATCCTTTTAAAACTACATAAACCATTGTTCTCTAGTCTTGCGTGGTGCCATAGCCTCTGTACCATGGTCTTCCACTGTCTTGGGTTAGAGTTCTCTTGCTTGAGGGTACATTCGGGTACACTATTCTATATAATTTCTCTTCCTCTTATTTTGTTAAAGTATCTATAGTTTATATAGGAAATATTTATTTCAATGTTGTTACTATCCTTAAAATATTTTATTTTACCTTGTTTCCTTTCCTCACTAGGCTATTTTCCCTGTTGGGGCCCCTAGGCTTATAGCATCCTGCTTTTCCAATTAGGGTTGTAGCTTAGCAATTAATAATAATAATAATAATAATAATAATAATAATAATAATATTAAAGATAGTGAGAAAACTCTGATTGAGAAAGGTGATAGACAGGAAGACCCAATAAGAAAGCAAACTAAAGTAGAAAATATTCTAACAGCATGTAAGAAACACAAATGGATATGGGCAGGACATATAATGAGAATGACAGACAATAGATGGACATTAAGAATAACAGAATGGGTCCCTAGAGATTGCAATAGTAGTAGGGGAAGGAAGAGATGACGATGGATTGACGAACTGCGAAAGTTTCTTGTTGTGGGCTGGCACAGAAAGATCATAAACAGATGCAAGTGGAAGGACATGTCTGAGGCGTTTGTTCTGCAGTGGACTAGTAATGGCTGATGATGATGATGATATATATATATACTGTATATACTGTGCATGTCTATATGTTTATATAGATATACATATACTTGTACATATATTTGTAAATAAAATATATAAGTATAATATATGTATATATATATATATATATATATATATATATATATATACATATATATATACTGTATATATATACAGTAAAAAAAATTATAAATATATATACAGTATATATATATATATATATATATATATATATATATATATATATATATATATATATATATATATGTAATGCT
>NC_090759.1:38256687-38264187 GCF_036898095.1 Palaemon carinicauda
GTATACAATCAGAAAAGGAATGCCTCGAAGTGGTGACCATTAACAAGACTCTCTCTCTCTCTCTCTCTCTCTCTCTCTCTCTCTCTCTCTCTCTCTCTCTCTCTCTCTCTCTCTCTCTCTCCTTCACAGCTTCCTTTATGCATGTACAAAAATACCCAGTACAGTATAAGTCATTCTGCTTATCTCCTAGTTTTTATCAATACAAATATTATTATTACTAAAAATTTAAATATTCAAAAATATTTCATGTGTTTCAAATTGGATTAGGTTTTTATTACCTCAACCAAAGAGGTTAAAAAAAATCAGGTTTATTTATTTATTTCATTTGTCTATATCTGTCTGTCTGTGGATAGGATTACGTCAAAACAATTCGGCTGATTTTGACAATTTCATCATTTTAAACTTTTTTCTTTTTTTATCTCCGACCATTGCCTTATGGGTAAAAGAGCCGGAACAGTTTGCAACTCATAATTTCGTTTCATCTCAATATCTATGTCTCTTCATTTTAAAAAAGAAGTCTCTCTCGTAACAGCAACTTTTAAATTTAATAATTTCAAACTTTTTTTTTCATCTCTGTCCATTACCTTATGGGTAAAAGAGGCGGAACAGTTTGCAATTGATAATCATGATAATTATCTTTCATCTCAATACCTATGTCTCTTCATTTAAGAAAATAAGTCTCTCTCGTAAAAGCAACTTTTAAATTTATTATTTTAAACTTTTTTTTTTTTATCTCCGTCCATTGCCTTATGGGTAAAAAAGCCGGAACAGTTTGCAATTCATAATTTCGTTTCATCTCAATATCTAAGACTCTTCATTTTGAAAAATAAGTCTCTCTCATATCAGCAACTTTTAAATTTCATTATTTCAACCTTTTTTTTCATCTTCGTCCATTGCCTTATGGGTAAAAGAGCCGAAACAGTTTGCAATTGATAATCATGATAATTATTTTTCATCTCAATACCTATGTCTCTTCATTTTAAAAAATAAGTCTCTCTCGTAACAGTAACTTTTCAATTTCATTATTTTAAACTTTTATTTTTTTTCATCTCCGTCCATTATCCGACCGGTATAAGAGGCGGAATAGTTTGCAATTCATAATTTCGTTTCATCTCAATATGTAAATCTCTTCGTTTTAAAAAAGTAACTTTTCAATTTCATTATTTTAAACTTTTCTTTTTTATCTCCATTGTCCGACCGGTAAAAGAGGCGGACGTATTCCTTTTTTTATATTTTTTTTCCCTCTTTTTCAAACCACCACCACACGCGACCACCCCTTGTCCTCCTTGCCTTCAAACATACCCGCCATTGCCATAGTTCTCATCTCATTCAGAGTATGTGTATATTTTCCCTGTTGGGGCCCCTGGGCTTATAGCATCCTGCTTTTCCAACTAGGGTTGTAGCTTAGCAAGTAATAATAATAATAATAATAATAATAATAATAATAATAATAATAATAATAATAATAAGAGTAATCATTATAATAATAATAATAATAATAATAATAATAATAATAATGTGCATGGTAAAGGTATGCTGGTATTGGTATATGAGTAGGATAGAACTTCTAAACCTCAAAATTGCAGCCAATGTTTTTTATGTTGAACAGGCTGACATATGAAAGATCTGTTTTAGTGTTGTTACTGTTCATAAAATATTTAATTTTGATTTTTTATTACTTTTTATATAGTTTGATTATTTCTTTGTTTCTTTTCCTGACTGGGCTATTTTTCCCTCTTGGAGCCCTTGGGCTTATAGAATCTTGGTTTTGCAATAAGGGTTGGAGCTTAGTCAATAATAATAATAATAATAATAATAATAATAATAATAATAATGATGATGATGATGATGATGATGATGATGATGATGATGATGATGATGATGATGATGATGATGATGATAATAATAATAATAATGTCCCTTTTGAAAGTGTTAATTAAGAATGTACTTTTTGAAAGGATATCTAAATCTTAATACAAAAAAGTTAATATCCATCTGTAGACAGCTGGAAAAAATATATTATGATATAAATACACATGGAAGTCCATTGGTTTCAATCTTAAAATAAGTATATTCACACATAACTACGCATAGAAGTTGATTGGTTCCAATCTTTAAATAAGTATATTTTCATATAAATACGCATAGCAGTAGATTGGTTCTAATCTTTAAATAAGTATATTTACATATAAATACGCATGGAAGTTTATTTGTTCCAATCTTTAAATAAGTATATTCACACATAAATACGCATGGAGGCTGATTGGTTTCGAATCTTAAATGAGTATATTCACACAAATACGCATGGAAGTTTATTGGTTCCAATGTTAAAGTAAGTATATTCACACATAAATACGCATGGAAGTTGATTGGTTCCAATCTTTAAATAAGTATATTCACACATAAATACGCATGGAAGTTGATTGGTTCCAATCTTTAAATAAGTATATTCACACATAAATACGCATGGAAGTTGATTGGTTCCAATCTTTAAATAAGTATATTCACACATAAATACGCATGGAAGTTGATTGGTTGCAATGTTAAAGTAAGTATATTCACACATAAATACGCATGGAAGTTCATTAGTTCCAATGTTAAAATAAGTATATTCACACATAAATACGCAATTTGATTGGTTTTAATCCTTAAATAAGTATATTCAAATACATAAACATAATATATAAAATTAAAATCAGCCTATCGTACAATTAATATCTACAATAATGTATGGCAGAGGCAAAGGATAGTAACATTGCCCTATCAAGTAGGACAATGCCCTAGAGACTGACCATATATACATATGATCAGCGCCCAACCCCACTCTCCACCCAAGGAGGGCCAGGCAATGGCTGCTTATGATCAGGAGATAGACCTATAGGCTCCCCCAAAGCCCCTATCCTTATCTCACAAGGATGGTGAGGCTATGGTGAGGTTGCAGCGACCAAAAGAACTAACGAGTTTGAGCGGGACTCAAACCCAAGTCTGGCGTTCACTAGACAGGGATGTTACCACATCGGCCATTACAAATATTATTATTATTATTATTATTATTAATTTCTAAGCTACAACCTTAGTTGAAAAAGCAGAATGCTATAAGCCCCGGGGCTCCATCATGGAAAATAGCCCAGTGAGGGCAGGAAACGAGGAAAAATAAAAACATATAAGAAGAAGACGAAGAAGAAACATAAGAAGGGCAATTAAGGAGAAGACTAATAGCTACACGCTATCGGAGTGCGGTTTAAATTCAGTTGGTCAAGAAAAAAAGGTTGTCGGTCTGTGTAAGATAAGGCTGAAGCCAGTTAGATCTCCCTCTCTCTACCCGTTCTGTCCCAAACATGGTTTTGGTCCCATACAGGAACGCCCCCCTCCCCCCCTGGGGTCTCTTGGACTTCCTTGAACACTACTACTTATCATAATGGCTCGAGTCTTAATGGATGTTACAACGTTCCCTAAATGGAAACGTTCAATGTTTATTCTGGACGTCGATACCCTAAAACATTTGTTTGAACCTTAAATCAGAGAAAAATAAACTTATTATTATTATTATTATTATTATTATTATTATTATTATTATTATTATTATTATTATTTTATTATTACTATTGTCATTATTATCAATATTATTATTATTTTATTATCATTATTATTATTATTATTATTATTACTTGCTAACCTACAACCCTAGTTGGAAAAGCAAGATGCTATAAGCTCAAGGGGCTCCAATAGGGAAAATAGCCCAGTGAGGAAAGGAAACAAAGAAAAATAAAATATTTTAAGAAGAGCAACAACATTAAAATAAACATCTCCTATATAAACTATAAAAACTTTAACAAAACAAGAGTTGGAGAAATAAGATAGAAGTGTGCCCGAGTGTACCCTCAAGCAAGTGAACTCTAACCCAAGACAGTGGAAGACCATGGTACAGAGGCTATGGTACTATCCAAGATTAGAGAACAATGGTTTGGTTTTGGAGTGTCCTTCTCCTAGAAGAGTTGCTTGCCATAGCTAAGAGTCTCTTCTACCCTTACCAAGAAGAAAGTGGCCACTGAACAATTATAGTGCATTAAGAAGAATTGTTTGGTAATCTTAGTGTTGCCAGGTGTATGAGGACAGATGAGAACATGTAAAGAATATGCCAGACACTTCGGTGTGTGTGTGTGTAAGCCAAAGGGAAAACGAACCGTAACCTGAGAGCAGGATCCAATGTAGTACTGTCTGGCCAGTCAAAAGACCCAATAACTCTCTAGCGGTAGTATCTCAATGTGTGGCTGGTGCCCTGGCCAACCTACTACATGCAGTTTGTCAGTATGATATAAGTAATCACTACTAAACCCATATCATTGAAAAAAATGTAATATAAGAGAGAGTCGGCTGGGCATGTCCCAACCCTAATTACATGATATAATATCTTCATACTCGGATCATTCAGCATAATTATTTAATGTTAATCCTCACTGGGCTATTTTCCCTGTTGGAGCCCTTGGGCTTATAGCATCTTGCTTTTTCAGCTAGGGTTGTAGCTTAGCAAGTAATAATAATAATAATAATAATAATAATAATAATAATGGACATAGATTATGTTTCATATAAGACCTTTGAGTTGAAGGATATACGAAAGCAACAATTCAACTATTGTTTCTTCTTGTGATTGGTTTTTCTCTCCCCATTTTCCCTTCCTTCCTCAATTAGTTAATAGGGCATTATATCATGGACCCAATGGCCTTTATCAATATTACTTCCGCCAAAGAAGTTGAAAGGTTATGTTTTACCCACTGTTTCTGTCTATTTGTGTGTTTGATTGTGAACAGCTTCCTGGCCACAATTTTAATCGTAGCTTCATGAAACTTGCAGGGATTAACTGTTATATAAAAAGCTGGAAAGGAGTAAATGTTTGAACGTCAATGATCAAAGGTCAAGGTCACGGTCAAGCAAAATGTCCAATTTACGTAATCAGCCTTAAGGTTGGACATCTTTGTCACAGAAGCTTCAAACTTGGTTCACATTTGAGCGCATGAAAATCCACGCCAATTAATAAATTTTTCCTTGCTTCCTTTCCTCACTGGGCTACTTTCCCTGCTGGGGCCCCTGGGCTTATAGCATCCTGCTTTTCCAACTAGGGTTGCAGCTTGGCAAATAATAATAACAGCAATATCCTAGAGGAATGATATAACGAAATAATCCTCAGAAGATTAAAGAGGAAAAGAAATATTTCACATCGGCAACTTTCAACCATTGAAGCAAAAGGAAGTTTTTTTGTTTTTTTTCAATAGCACACACGCAGCCAACTATTATGCGCTCAACAATGAATGAAATTCCCCAGGGGCGAGTCTCTATCTAAGAGGAATTCAATATCAGTGAATGCCACTTGAAAGAAACACAGTGAGGAATCCCGTGGTCTTTGTAGAGAGATTTCGTTGCCAACAAAACGCTTCATGTCCTGAGGTCATGCCACTCAGCCAGTGGAAGACGCGCAATATATTTAACCGTTGTTTCGGAGAATGGATACGGCAAGGGGCATTTTTTTATATTTTTTTCTTGTATGGGATGATAAGTATAGAAATATATCAAGTTTTCAGTGATTAAAAAAAAAAAAAAAACATTATCACAAAATATATTTCATATCAGAAAATATCTTACGATTACAACATATCGAGTTGATAGATTATTTCTTCACGAAAAAAACTGTGAATGGAAATGAATCTGAACACTTTGGAACCCTAGCCAAGGTTTCTGCACTGCTACCCTGAATTCCCATAAATTAGGAGAGAGAGAGAGAGAGAGAGAGAGAGAGAGAGAGAGAGAGAGAGAGAGAGAGAGAGAGAGAGATTTTGGATGTCTCAAAGACCTAGTTCATCCACGGAGACTCAATTTGCTCTTGGGTAGAGCGATTCTTATTAAGAGAGAGAGAGAGAGAGAGAGAGAGAGAGAGAGAGAGAGAGAGAGAGAGAGAGAGAGAGAGAGAGAGAGAGACAAAATTTTGGATATCTCAAAGACCTTTTAGTCCATCCGCGGAGACTCCATTTGCTCTTGGGTAGAGCGATTCATTCTAAGAGAGAGAGAGAGAGAGAGAGAGAGAGAGAGAGAGAGAAAGAGAGAGAGAGAAGGGTGGTCCTCGGTAAGGGTAAACGGAAGGTCTTGTATACAAGGGTGATAAATTTGCCTTCATTTGCATACCGAGATTGCTATTCGAATCCATTTTGGGATTCTGTCGTTGAAGCTCAACGTAGAGATTCATGAGGTTGTTGGAGCATGGGCATATGGGCTACTGGAAATTGGAATAACTTTGTACTATTACCGTATCTGAGGTTTTGCAATTTGAATAAAAGAATGAATTACATAAATTACTCGAGAGTGATGTAAATTATTATTATTATTATTATTAATATTATTATTATTATTATTATTACTAGCTAAGCTACAACCCTAGTTAGAAAAGCAACATGCTATAAGCCTGAGGGCTCCAACAGCGAAAAAAGAAGAGCCCAGTGAGGAAAGGATTATTATTATTATTATTATTATTATTAGCTAAGCCACAACCCTAGTTAGAAAAGCAACATGCTATAAGCCCAAGGGCTCCAACAGGGAAAAAAAAAGAAGACCCCAGTGAGGAAAGGAAACAAGGAAATAAATAAACTATATGAGAAGTGATGAAGAATTAAAATGAAATATTTAAAAAACGTTAACAGCATTAAAACAGATATTTCATATATAAACTAGAAAAAGAAACTTATATCAGCCTGTTCAACATGAAACTATTTGCTGTAAGTTTGAACTTTTGAAGTTTTACCTATTCTACAGCTTGATTCATCAACCTTTAGAAAAATAGCGTTAATATGGAATGAGGAAAAGCAACTAAGGAGAGAAAAATGTAAAATATCGGTTTACATTTATACAGTAACCTGACATAAGTGAACAGGACAACACTAACCAGAACTTTGTCTCTAATAAAATCTTGAAACCTTGCCACTCTCTCGGCGGGAAGAACTCATTGAAAAACCTTTCCATTGTCCCATCTTGGTGGACACAAGTTTCACCTGTAAGTTACCGATTTTTAAATTCCAAAAAACAAGTTCTTTGAGATATCCAAAATTTTCTCTCTCTCTCTCTTAATAAGAATCGCTCTACCCAAGAGCAAATGGAGTCTCCGTGGATGAACTAGGTCTTTGAGACATCCAAAATTCTTGTCTCTCTCTCTCTCTCTCTCTCTCCCTTGGGGGAAATGACAGAGTGGGGGTTTTCTACACCTCAACAAGCACCCGCCTCTATACTCTGGCGGCGAATTTGTGTACTAACTTAATCTGCGCTGCTGCGCATGCGTGCAGCAGCGTACTATATACAATTGTCATCTAAGGCGCGTTATTTAAAATTTATATATATATATATATATATATATATATATATATATATATATATATATATATATATATATATATATTTGTTTAGGATTGCATTTGTGTCTACTTCTTTTCATGATACTGTATTGAAACTTGGGATCTT
>NC_090759.1:38271687-38299187 GCF_036898095.1 Palaemon carinicauda
GATATCTTGCGTGATGCTGACAAGAGAGTAAGATATGAAGAGACTTGGAAAGTTGTCCAAGACTTTACCAATATCATATTTAGCAATCCCAACCTCCCCGAATGGCCGCAACTTGAAGGGTATGATGACAAATTTCATAAGGAAGGAGATGAAGCAGAAGAAGAGACAGTGAAGGAGGACTCAACTGTCCTTTTCGAACTTACTGTAAGATATGGTAACCTTATGGAATTTGAACTCGTTCCATCAGTGGCAATGCTGACTTACGAATCTATGGAAGTAGATGGAACAAAAGAGGAGATGGAGGTCCATAGAGATGATGGCCATAATGAGAAGGAAGATGATGTTGAGGATGAAAAGCGTAATGAGTTAGAGTGTCATGAAACTGATGAAGACACGGTTAACCGAGTGCAACTCAACCAAGGCGATCTGGACCACACAGAGTCTGAAATCTCTTCACCAGAAGATATGTTAGATGATGATGAGGCTCTGTGGTCAGTCCTCCATATGATGGATGATGAGTCCGATGAAGATGAAGTCAGTTATTAAGAAGACTTCATTGGAGTATCAAAAGAATGCTTGGATTAAATACTAAGTTGATGCCCTCACAATTTTCTGAAAGGAATAGTATCTTCTTCTTTTTCTTCTTTTTTTTTTTAGGCTTAAGGTTTTTTTTTTTAGGATTAAGGTTTTTTTTTTTTAGGCTTAAGGACTGGCTATGCAGGTGAAGAAACTCTGGTAGTGATGAAAGAGCGCGTGTTGTTTGGGTGGGGAAAATGACGCTTGGCTTCACCACTTGGCCAAAAAAAGGCGCTTGGCTTCACAACCTGGCCCGCTTGGCTTCATCGCCCGGCACAACAATGGCGCTTGGCTTCACCGCCTGGCCTGCTTGGCTTCACCGCCCGGCCAAAAAATGGCGCTTGGCTTCACCGCCTGGCCCGCTTGGCTTCATCGCCTGGCACAACAATGGCGCTTGGCTTCACTGCCTAGTCTGCTTGGCTTCACCGCCCGGCCATGAAATGGCGCTTGGCTTCACCGCCCGGCCAAATAATGGCGCTTGGCTTCACCACCTGGCCCGCTTGGCTTCATTGCCCGGCACAACAATGGCGCTTGGCTTCACCACCTGGCCTGCTTGGCTTCACCGCCCGGCCATAAAATGGCGCTTGGCTTCACCGCCCGGCCAAATAATGGCGCTTGGCTTCACCGCCCGGCCAAATAATGGCGCTTGGCTTCACCACCGTGCCAGCTTGGCTTCATCCCCCAGCACAACAATGGCGCTTGGCTTCACCGCCTGGCCTGCTTGGCTTCACCGCCCGGCCATAAAATGGCGCTTGGCTTCACCGCCCAACCTACAATGGCGCTCGGCTTCACCACCTGGCCCGCTTGGCTTCATCGCCCGGCAAAACAGAAGCGCTTAGGATTGTTGAATTTTTTTTTTTTTTTAGGTTTAAGGTTTTTTTTTAGGTTTAAGGACTGGCTATGCAGGTGAAGAACCTCTAATACTGATGAATGAGTGAGGAAAATGACTTTTGGCTTCACCACCTGGCCCGCTTGGCTTCATCGCCCGGCACAACAATGGTGCTTGGCTTCACCGCCTGGCCTGCTTGGCTTCACCGCCTGGCCAAAAAATGGCGCTTGGCTTCACCGCCTGGCCCGCTTGGCTTCATCGCCCAGCACAAAAATGGCGCTTGGCTTCACCGCCTGGCCTGCTTGGCTTCACCGCCCGGCCAAAAAATGGCGCTTGGCTTCACCGCCTGGCCCGCTTGGCTTCATCGCCCGGCACAACAATGGCGCTTGGCTTCACCGCCTGGCCTGCTTGGCTTCACCGCCCGGCCAAAAAATGGCGCTTGGCTTCACCGCCTGGCCCGCTTGGCTTCATCGCCCGGCACAACAATGGCGCTTGGCTTCACCGCCTGGCCTGCTTGGCTTCACCGCCCGGCCAAAAAATGGCGCTTGGCTTCACCGCCTGGCCCGCTTGGCTTCATCGCCCGGCACAACAATGGCGCTTGGCTTCACCGCCTGGCCTGCTTGGCTTCACCGCCCGGCCAAAAAATGGCGCTTGGCTTCACCGCCTGGCCCGCTTGGCTTCATCGCCCGGCACAACAATGGCGCTTGGCTTCACCGCCTGGCCTGCTTGGCTTCACCGCCCGGCCATAAAATGGCGCTTGGCTTCACCGCCCGGCCATAAAATGGCGCTTGGCTTCACCGCCTGGCCCGCTTGGCTTCATCGCCCGGCACAACAATGGCGCTTGGCTTCACCACCTGGCCTGCTTGGCTTCACCGCCCGGCCAAAAAATGGCGCTTGGCTTCACCGCCTGGCCCGCTTGGCTTCATCGCCCGGCACAACAATGGCGCTTGG
This sequence comes from Palaemon carinicauda, assembly GCF_036898095.1. Lineage (NCBI taxonomy): Eukaryota > Metazoa > Arthropoda > Malacostraca > Decapoda > Palaemonidae > Palaemon > Palaemon carinicauda. The sequence goes on from NC_090759.1 coordinate 38,274,044, forward strand.
CTTCACCGCCTGGCCTGCTTGGCTTCACTGCCCGGCCAAAAAATGGCGCTTGGCTTCACCGCCCGGCCAAAAAAAGGCGCTTGGCTTCATCGCCCGGCCGAAAAATCGCGCTTGGCTTCACCGCCTGGCCTACAATGGCGCTCGGCTTCACCGCCTGGCCAACTTGGCTTAACCGCCCGGTCTAAACATAACGCTAGGCTTCACCACCTGGCCCAACAATGACCCTTGGCTTCACCACGAAATTTCAAATGTCATCAATCACGACTGACCAATAATAAGCTAGCTGGAATGAGGGGAGTTGGCCGAAAGCTATTTCAGAAGGAAGGGCAACCTCTGGCGCGGCGGAAAAACCCGCAAGTTCAATGCCCAGAATGCTGAAGTAGGTTTCAAATTGCTTCTCAAAGTAATCCAATTCATATACAAGTCATGACACCAATAATAAGCTACCTGCAATGAGGGAAGTTGGCCGAAAACTATTTCAAAAGGAAGGGCAACCTCTGGCGCGGCGGAAAAACCCGTAAGTTCAATGCCCAGAATGCTGAAGTAGGTTTCAAATTGCTTCTCAAAGTAATCCAATTCATATACAAGTCATGACACCAATAATAAGCTAGCTGCAATGAGGGAAGTTGGCCGAAAGCTATTTCAGAAGGAAGGGCAACCTCTGGCGCGGCGGAAAAACCCGTAAGTTCAATGCCCAGAATGCTGAAGTAGGTTTCAAATTGCTTCTCAAAGTAATCCAATTCATATACAAGTCATGACACCAATAATAAGCTAGCTGCAATGAGGGAAGTTGGCCGAAAGCTATTTCAGAAGGAAGGGCAACCTCTGGCGCGGCGGAAAAACCCGTAAGTTCAATGCCCAGAATGCTGAAGTAGGTTTCAAATTGCTTCTCAAAGTAATCCAATTCATATACAAGTCATGACACCAATAATAAGCTAGCTGCAAAGAGGGAAGTTAGCCGAAAGCTATTTCAGAAGGAAGGGCAACCTCTGGCGCGGCGGAAAAACCCGTAAGTTCAATGCCCAGAATGCTGAAGTAGGTTTCAAATTGCTTCTCAAAGTAATCCAATTCATATACAAGTCATGACACCAATAATAAGCTAGCTGCAATGAGGGAAGTTGGCTGAAAGCTATTTCAGAAGGAAGGGCAACCTCTGGCGCGGCGGAAAAACCCGTAAGTTCAATGCCCAGAATGCTGAAGTAGGTTTCAAATTGCTTCTCAAAGTATTCCAATTCATATACAAGTCATGACACCAATAATAAGCTAGCTGCAATGAGGGAAGTTGGCCGAAAGCTATTTCAGAAGGAAGGGCAACCTCTGGCGCGGCGGAAAAACCCGTAAGTTCAATGCCCAGAATGCTGAAGTAGGTTTCAAATTGCTTCTCAAAGTAATCCAATTCATATACAAGTCATGACACCAATAATAAGCTAGCTGCAATGAGGGAAGTTGGCCGAAAGCTATTTCAGAAGGAAGGGCAACCTCTGGCGCGGCGGAAAAACCCGTAAGTTCAATGCCCAGAATGCTGAAGTAGGTTTCAAATTGGTTCTCAAAGTAATCCAATTCATATACAAGTCATGACACCAATAATAAGCTAGCTGCAATGAGGGAAGTTGGCCGAAAGCTATTTCAGAAGGAAGGGCAACCTCTGGCGCGGCGGAAAAACCCGTAAGTTCAATGCCCAGAATGCTGAAGTAGGTTTCAAATTGCTTCTCAAAGTAATCCAATTCATATACAAGTCATGACACCAATAATAAGCTAGCTGCAATGAGGGAAGTTGGCCGAAAGCTATTTCAGAAGGAAGGGCAACCTCTGGCGCGGCGGAAAAACCCGTAAGTTCAATGCCCAGAATGCTGAAGTAGGTTTCAAATTGCTTCTCAAAGTAATCCAATTCATATACAAGTCATGACACCAATAATAAGCTAGCTGCAATGAGGGAAGTTGGCCGAAAGCTATTTCAGAAGGAAGGGCAACCTCTGGCGCGGCGGAAAAACCCGTAAGTTCAATGCCCAGAATGCTGAAGTAGGTTTCAAATTGCTTCTCAAAGTAATCCAATTCATATACAAGTCATGACACCAATAATAAGCTAGCTGCAATGAGGGAAGTTGGCCGAAAGCTATTTCAGAAGGAAGGGCAACTTCTGGCGCGGCGGAAAAACCCGTAAGTTCAATGCCCAGAATGCTGAAGTAGGTTTCAAATTGCTTCTCAAAGTAATCCAATTCATATACAAGTCATGACACCAATAATAAGCTAGCTGCAATGAGGGAAGTTGGCCGAAAGCTATTTCAGAAGGAAGGGCAACCTCTGGCGCGGCGGAAAAACCCGTAAGTTCAATGCCCAGAATGCTGAAGTAGGTTTCAAATTGCTTCTCAAAGTAATCCAATTCATATACAAGTCATGACACCAATAATAAGCTAGCTGCAATGAGGGAAGTTGGCCGAAAGCTATTTCAGAAGGAAGGGCAACCTCTGGCGCGGCGGAAAAACCCGTAAGTTCAATGCCCAGAATGCTGAAGTAGGTTTCAAATTGCTTCTCAAAGTAATCCAATTCATATACAAGTCATGACACCAATAATAAGCTAGCTGCAATGAGGGAAGTTGGCCGAAAGCTATTTCAGAAGGAAGGGCAACCTCTGGCGTGGCGGAAAAACCCGTAAGTTCAATGCCCTGAATGCTGAAGTAAGTTTCAAATTGCTTCTCTAAGTAATCCAACTTATATACAAGTCGTGAGTTATCATAAGACATTCATGAAGTACTGATGAATTTTGAATTGATATGAAAAATAAATAGAAATAGGGAGGGAAGGAAGAAGGGTCGTGGGAACCAAGCCTACAATAATGGATGTAGGCAAAACCCACCTGATGAGCTCCTTGGTAGGGGCGAAACCCTTATATATGTCACTTTGGTAATAGTATGTAGTAATTAATTTATATATATATATATATATATATATATATATATATATATATATATATATATATATATATAATATATATATATATATATATATATATATATATATATATATATATATATATATATATATATATATATATATATATATACATATATATATATATATATATATATATATATATATATATATATATATATATATATATATATAAATGGCCAATAAATGGCGCTTGGCTTCACCACCTGGCCTGCTTGGCTTCACCGCCCGGCCATAAAATGGCACTTGGCTTCATCGCCCGGCCAAATAATGGCGCTTGGCTTCACCACCTGGCCCGCTTGGCTTCATCGCCCGGCACAACAATGGCGCTTGGCTTCACTGCCTGGCCTGCTTGGTTTCACCGCCCGGCCATAAAATGGCGCTTGGCTTCACCGCCCGGCCTACAATGGCGCTTGGCTTCACCACCTGGCCCGCTTGGCTTCATCGCCCGGCACAACAGTAGCGCTTAGGATTGTTAAATTATTTTTTTTTTTTTTTAGATTTAAGGTTTTTTTTTTTTTAGGTTTAAGGACTGGCTATGCAGGTGAAGAGCCTCTAATACTGATGAATGAGTGAGGAAAATGACTTTTGGCTTCACTACCTGGCCCGCTTGGCTTCATCGCCCGGCACAACAATTGGGCTTGGCTTCACCGCCAGGCCAAAAAATGGCGCTTGGCTTCACTGCCTGGCCCGCTTGGCTTCATCGCCCGGCACAACAATAGCGCTTGGCTTCACCGCCTGGCCTGCTTGGCTTAACCGCCTGGCCAAAAAATGGCGCTTGGCTTCACAGCCTGGCCCGCTTGGCTTCATCGACCGGCACAACAATGGCGCTTGGCTTCACCACCTGGCCTGCTTGGCTTCATCGCCCGGCCAAAAAAAGGCGCTTGGCTTCACCGCCAGGCCAAAAAATGGCGCTTGGCTTCACCGCCCGGCCAAAAAATGGCGCTTGGCTTCACCGCCTGGCCCGCTTGGCTTCATCGCCCGGCACAACAATGGCGCAAGGGCTTCACAGCCTGGCCAAAAAATGGCGCTTGGCTTCACCGCCTGGCCCGCTTGGCTTCATCGCCCGGCACAACAATGGCGCTTGGCTTCACCGCCCGGCCAAAAAATGGCGCTTGGCTTCACCGCCTGGCCCGCTTGGCTTCATCGCCCGGCACAACAATGGCGCTTGGCTTCACCGCCCGGCCAAAAAAAGGCGCTTGGCTTCACCGCCTGGCCCGCTTGGCTTCATCACCCTTCACAACAATGGCGCTTGGCTTCACCGCCAGCCTACAATGGCGCTTGGCTTCACCACCTGGCCCGCTTGGCTTCATCGCCCGGCACAACAGTAGCGCTTAGGATTGTTAAATTATTTTTTTTTTTTTTTAGATTTAAGGTTTTTTTTTTTTTAGGTTTAAGGACTGGCTATGCAGGTGAAGAACCTCTAATACTGATGAATGAGTGAGGAAAATGACTTTTGGCTTCACCACCTGGCCCGCTTGGCTTCATCGCCCGGCACAAAATGGTGCTTGGCTTCACCGCCTGGCCTGCTTGGCTTCACCGCCTGGCCTGCTTGGCTTCACCGCCTGGCCTGCTTGGCTTCACCGCCAGGCCAAAAAATGGCGCTTGGCTTCACCGCCTGGCCCGCTTGGCTTCATCGCCCGGCACAACAATGGCGCTTGGCTTCACCGCCTGGCCAAAAAATGGCGCTTGGCTTCACCGCCTGGCCCGCTTGGCTTCATCGCCCGGCACAACAATGGCGCTTGGCTTCACCGCCCGGCCAAAAAATTGCGCTTGGCTTCACCGCCTGGCCCGCTTGGCTTCATCGCCCGGCACAACAATGGCGCTTGGCTTCATCGCCTGGCCTGCTTGGCTTCACCGCCCGGCCAAAAAATGGCGCTTGGATTCACCGCCTGGCCCGCTTGGCTTCATTGCCCGGCACAACAATGGCGCTTGGCTTCACCGCCTGGCCTGCTTGGCTTCACCGCCCGGCCAAAAAATGGCGCTTGGCTTCACCGCCTGGCCCGCTTGGCTTCATCGCCCGGCACAACAATGGCGCTTGGCTTCACCGCCTGGCCTGCTTGGCTTCACCGCCCGGCCAAAAAATGGCGCTTGGCTTCACCGCCTGGGCCGCCTGGCTTCATCGCCCGGCACAACAATGGCGCTTGGCTTCACCGCCTGGCCTGCTTGGCTTCACCGCCCGGCCAAAAAATGGCGCTTGGCTTCACCGCCTGGCCCGCTTGGCTTCATCGCCCGGCACAACAATGGCACTTGGCTTCACCGCCTGGCCTGCTTGGCTTCACCGCCCGGCCAAAAAATGGCGCTTGGCTTCACCGCCTGGCCCGCTTGGCTTCATCGCCCGGCACAACAATGGCGCTAGGCTTCACCGCCTGGCCTGCTTGGCTTCACCGCCCGGCCAAAAAATGGCGCTTGGCTTCACCGCCTGGCCCGCTTGGCTTCATCGCCCGGCACAACAATGGCGCTTGGCTTCACCGCATGGCCTGCTTGGCTTCACCGCCCGGCACAACAATGGCGCTTGGCGTCACCGCCTGGCCCGCTTGGCTTCATCGCCTGGCACAACAATGGCGCTTGGCTTCACCGCCCGGCCAAAAAATGGCGCTTGGCTTCACCACCTGGCCCGCTTGGCTTCATCGCCCGGCACAACAATGGCGCTCGGCTTCACCGCTTGGCCTGCTTGGCTTCACCGCCCGGCCAAAAAATGGCGCTTGGCTTCACCGCCTGGCTTGCTTGGCTTCACCGCCCGGCCAAAAAATGGCGCTTGGCTTCATCGCCCGGGCGAAAAATGGCGCTTGGCTTCACCGCCTGGCCTACATTGGCGCTCGGCTTCACCGCCTGGCCAACTTGGCTTAACCGCCCGGTCTAAACATGACGCTACGCTTCACCACCTGGCCCAACAATGACCCTTGGCTTCACCACGAAATTTCAAATGTCATCAATCACGACTGACCACTAATAAGCTAGCTGGAATGAGGGGAGTTGGCTTAAAGCTATTTCAGAAGGAAAGGCAACCTCTGGCGCGGTGGAAAAACCCGTAAGTTCAATGCCCTGAATGCTGAAGTAGGTTTCAAATTGCTTCTCAAAGTAATCCAATTCATATACAAGTCATGACACAAATAATAAGCTAGCTGGAATAAGGGAAGTTGGCCGAAAGCTATTTCAGAAGGAAGGGCAACCTCTGGCGCGGCGGAAAAACCCGTAAGTTCAATGCCCAGAATGCTGAAGTAGGTTTCAAATTGCTTCTCAAAGTAATCCAATTCATATGCAAGTCATGACACCAATAATAAGCTAGCTGCAATGAGGGAAGTTGGCCGAAAGCTATTTCAGAAGGAAGGGCAACCTCTGGCGCGGCGGAAAAACCCGTAAGTTCAATGCCCAGAATGCTGAAGTAGGTTTCAAATTGCTTCTCAAAGTAATCCAATTCATATACAAGTCATGACACCAATAATAAGCTAGCTGCAATGAGGGAAGTTGGCCGAAAGCTATTTCAGAAGGAAGGGCAACCTCTGGCGCGGCGGAAAAACCCGTAAGTTCAATGCCCAGAATGCTGAAGTATGTTTCAAATTGCTTCTCAAAGTAATCCAATTCATATAGGCTACAAGTCATGACACCAATAATAAGCTAGCTGCAATGAGGGAAGTTGGCCGAAAGCTATTTCAGAAGGAAGGGCAACCTCTGGCGCGGCGGAAAAACCCGTAAGTTCAATGCCCAGAATGCTGAAGTAGGTTTCAAATTGCTTCTCAAAGTAATCCAATTCATATACAAGTCATGACACCAATAATAAGCTAGCTGCAATGAGGGAAGTTGGCCGAAAGCTATTTCAGAAGGAAGGGCAACCTCTAGCGCGGCGGAAAAACCCGTAAGTTCAATGCCCAGAATGCTGAAGTAGGTTTCAAATTGCTTCTCAAAGTAATCCAATTCATATACAAGTCATGACACCAATAATAAGCTAGCTGAAATGAGGGAAGTTGGTCGAAAGCTATTTCAGAAGGAAGGGCAACCTCTGGCGCGGCGGAAAAACCCGTAAGTTCAATGCCCAGAATGCTGAAGTAGGTTTCAAATTGCTTCTCAAAGTAATCCAATTCATATACAAGTCATGACACCAATAATAAGCTAGCTACAATGAGGGAAGTTGGCCGAAAGCTATTTCAGAAGGAAGGGCAACCTCTGGCGCGGCGGAAAAACCCGTAAGTTCAATGCCCAGAATGCTGAAGTAGGTTTCAAATTGCTTCTCAAAGTAATCCAATTCATATACAAGTCATGACACCAATAATAAGCTAGCTGCAATGAGGGAAGTTGGCCGAAAGCTATTTCAGAAGGAAGGGCAACCTCTGGCGCGGCAGAAAAACCCGTAAGTTCAATGCCCAGAATGCTGAAGTAGGTTTCAAATTGCTTCTCAAAGTAATCCAATTCATATACAAGTCATGACACCAATAATAAGCTAGCTGCAATGAGGGAAGTTGGCCGAAAGCTATTTCAGAAGGAAGGGCAACCTCTGGCGCGACGGAAAAACCTGTAAGTTCAATGCCCAGAATGCTGAAGTAGGTTTCAAATTGCTTCTCAAAGTAATCCAATTCATATACAAGTCATGACACCAATAATAAGCTAGCTGCAATGAGGGAAGTTGGCCGCAAGCTATTTCAGAAGGAAGGGCAACCTCTGGCGCGGCGGAAAAACCCGTAAGTTCAATGCCCAGAATGCTGAAGTAGGTTTCAAATTGCTTCTCAAAGTAATCCAATTCATATACAAGTCATGACACCAATAATAAGCTAGCTGCAATGAGGGAAGTTGGCCGAAAGCTATTTCAGAAGGAAGGGCAACCTCTGGCGCGGCGGAAAAACCCGTAAGTTCAATGCCCAGAATGCTGAAGTAGGTTTCAAATTGCTTCTCAAAGTAATCCAATTCATATACAAGTCATGACACCAATAATAAGCTAGCTGCAATGAGGGAAGTTGGCCGAAAGCTATTTCAGAAGGAAGGGCAACCTCTGGCGCGGCGGAAAAACCCGTAAGTTCAATGCCCAGAATACTGAAGTAGGTTTCAAATTGCTTCTCAAAGTAATCCAATTCATATACAAGTCATGACACCAATAATAAGCTAGCTGCAATGAGGGAAGTTGGCCGAAAGCTATTTCAGAAGGAAGGGCAACCTCTGGCGCGGCGGAAAAACCCGTAAGTTCAATGCCCAGAATGCTGAAGTAGGTTTCAAATTGCTTCTCAAAGTAATCCAATTCATATACAAGTCATGACACCAATAATAAGCTAGCTGCAATGAGGGAAGTTGGCCGAAAGCTATTTCAGAAGGAAGGGCAACCTCTGGCGCGGCGGAAAAACCCGTAAGTTCAATGCCCAGAATGCTGAAGTAGGTTTCAAATTGCTTCTCAAAGTAATCCAATTCATATACAAGTCATGACACCAATAATAAGCTAGCTGCAATGAGGGAAGTTGGCCGAAAGCTATTTCAGAAGGAAGGGCAACCTCTGGCGCGGCGGAAAAACCCGTAAGTTCAATGCCCAGAATGCTGAAGTAGGTTTCAAATTGCTTCTCAAAGTAATCCAATTCATATACAAGTCATGACACCAATAATAAGCTAGCTGAAATGAGGGAAGTTGGTCGAAAGCTATTTCAGACGGAAGGGCAACCTCTGGCGCGGCGGAAAAACCCGTAAGTTCAATGCCCAGAATGCTGAAGTAGGTTTCAAATTGCTTCTCAAAGTAATCCAATTCATATACAAGTCATGACACCAATAATAAGCTAGCTGCAATGAGGGAAGTTGGCCGAAAGCTATTTCAGAAGGAAGGGCAACCTCTGGCGCAGCGGAAAAACCCGTAAGTTCAATGCCCAGAATGCTGAAGTAGGTTTCAAATTGCTTCTCAAAGTAATCCAATTCATATACAAGTCATGACACCAATAATAAGCTAGCTGCAATGAGGGAAGTTGGCCGAAAGCTATTTCAGAAGGAAGGGCAACCTCTGGCGCGGCGGAAAAACCCGTAAGTTCAATGCCCAGAATACTGAAGTAGGTTTCAAATTGCTTCTCAAAGTAATCCAATTCATATACAAGTCATGACACCAATAATAAGCTAGCTGCAATGAGGGAAGTTGGCCGAAAGCTATTTCAGAAGGAAGGGCAACCTCTGGCGCGGCAGAAAAACCCGTAAGTTCAATGCCCAGAATGCTGAAGTAGGTTTCAAATTGCTTCTCTAAGTAATCCAACTCATATACAAGTCATGACACCAATAATAAGCTAGCTGCAATGAGGGAAGTTGGCCGAAAGCTATTTCAGAAGGAAGGGCAACCTCTGGCGCGGCGGAAAAACCCGTAAGTTCAATGCCCAGAATACTGAAGTAGGTTTCAAATTGCTTCTCAAAGTAATCCAATTCATATACAAGTCATGACACCAATAATAAGCTAGCTGCAATGAGGGAAGTTGGCCGAAAGCTATTTCAGAAGGAAGGGCAACCTCTGGCGCGGCAGAAAAACCCGTAAGTTCAATGCCCAGAATGCTGAAGTAGGTTTCAAATTGCTTCTCAAAGTAATCCAACTCATATACAAGTCATGACACCAATAATAAGCTAGCTGGAATGAGGGAAGTTGGCCGAAAGCTATTTCAGAAGGAAGGGCAACCTCTGGCGTGGCGGAAAAACCCGTAAGTTCAATGCCCTGAATGCTGAAGTAGGTTTCAAATTGCTTCTCAAAGTAATCCAACTCATATACAAGTCATGACACCAATAATAAGCTAGCTGCAATGAGGGAAGTTGGCCGAAAGCTATTTCAGAAGGAAGGGCAACCTCTGGCGTGGCGGAAAAACCCGTAAGTTCAATGCCCTGAATGCTGAAGTAAGTTTCAAATTGCTTCTCTAAGTAATCCAACTTATATACAAGTCGTGAATTATCATAAGACATTCATGAAGTACTGATGAATTTTGAATTGATATGAAAAATAAATAGAAATAGGGAGGGAAGGAAGAAGGGTCGTGGGAACCAAGCCTACAATAATGGATGTAGGCAAAACCCACCTGATGAGCTCCTTGGTAGGGGCGAAACCCTTATATATGTCACTTTGGTAATAGTATGTAGTAATTAATTTATATGTATATATATATAATATATATATATATATATATATATATATATATATATATATATATATATATATATATATATATATATATATATATATATATATATATATATATATATGTAAATGGCCAATAAGTGGCGCTTGGCTTCACCACCTGGCCCGCTTGGCTTCACCGCCTGGCAAAACAATGGCGCTTGGCTTCACCACGTGACCTGCTTGGCTTCACTGCCTAGCCTGCTTGGCTTCACCGCCCGGCCATGAAATGGCGCTTGGCTTCACCGCCCGGCCAAATAATGGCGCTTGGCTTCACCGCCCGGCCAAATAATGGCGCTTGGCTTCACCACCTGGCCCGCTTGGCTTCATCGCCCGGCACAACAATGGTGCTTGGCTTCACCACCTGGCCTGCTTGGCTTCACCGCCCGGCCATAAAATGGCACTTGGCTTCACCGCCCGGCCAAATAATGGCGCTTGTCTTCACCACCTGGCCCACTTGGCTTCATCGCCCGGCACAACAATGGCGCTTGGCTTCACCACCTGGCCTGCTTGGCTTCACCGCTCGGCCATAAAATGGCACTTGGCTTCACCGCCCGGCGAAATAATGGCGCTTGGCTTCACCACCTGGCCCGCTTGGCTTCATCGCCCGGCACAACAATGGCGCTTGGCTTCACTGCCTGGCCTGCTTGGTTTCACCGCCCGGCCAATGGCGCTTGGCTTCACCGCCCGGCCTACAATGGCGCTTGGCTTCACCACCTGGCCCGCTTGGCTTCATCGCCCGGCACAACAGTAGCGCTTAGGAATTTTAAATTATTTTTTTTTTTTTTTCAGATTTAAGGTTTTTTTTTTTTTAAGTTTAAGGACTGGCTATGCAGGTGAAGAACCTCTAATACTGATGAATGAGTGAGGAAAATGACTTTTGGCTTCACCACCTGGCCCGCTTGGCTTCATCGCCCCGCACAACAATGGCGCTTGGCTTCACCCCCTGGCCTGCTTGGCTTCACCGCCTGGCCAGCTTGGCTTCACCGCCAGGCCAAAAAATGGCGCTTGGCTTCACCGCCTGGCCCGCTTGGCTTCATCGCCCGGCCCAACAATAGCGCTTGGCTTCACCGCCTGGCCTGCTTGGCTTAACCGCCTGGCCAAAAAATGCCGCTTGGCTTCACCGCCTGGCCCGCTTGGCTTCATCGCCCGGCACAACAATGGCGCTTGGCTTCACCGCCCGGCCAAAAAAAGGCGCTTGGCTTCACCGCCTGGCCCGCTTGGCTTCATCGCCCGGCACAACAATGGCGCTTGGCTTCACCGCCAGGCCAAAAAAAGGCGCTTGGCTTCACCGCCTGGCCCGCTTGGCTTCATCGCCCGGCACAACAATGGCGCTTGGCTTCACCGCCAGGCCAAAAAAAGGCGCTTGGCTTCACCGCCTGGCCCGCTTGGCTTCATCGCCCGGCACAACAATAGCGCTTGGCTTCACCGCCTGGCCTGCTTGGCTTAACCCCCTGGCCAAAAAATGGCGCTTGGCTTCACCGCCTGGCCCGCTTGGCTTCATCGCCCGGCACAACAATGGCGCTTGGCTTCACTACCCGGCCAAAAAAAGGCGCTTGGCTTCACCGCCTGGCCCGCTTGGCTTCATCGCCCGGCACAACAATGGCGCTTGGCCTCACCGCCAGGCCAAAAAAAGGCGCTTGGCTTCACCGCCTGGCCCGCTTGGCTTCATCGCCCAGCACAACAATAGCGCTTGGCTTCACCGCCTGGCCTGCTTGGCTTAACCGCCTGGCCAAAAAATGGCGCTTGGCTTCACCGCCTGGCCCGCTTGGCTTCATCGCTCGGCACAACAATGGCGCTTGGCTTCACCGCCCGGCCAAAAAAAGGCGCTTGGCTTCACCGAAAGGCCCGCTTGGCTTCATCACCCGGCACAACAATGGCGCTTGGCTTCACCGCCAGCCTACAATGGCGCTTGGCTTCACCACCTGGCCCGCTTGGCTTCATCGCCCAGCACAACAGTGGCGCTTGGCTTCACCGCCAGCCTACAATGGCGCTTGGCTTCACCGCCTGGCCCGCTTGGCTTCATCGCCCGGCAAAACAATGGTGCTTGGCTTCACCGCCTGGCCTGCTTGGCTTCACCGCCAGGCCAAAAAATGGCTCTTGGCTTCACCGCCTGGCCCGCTTGGCTTCATTGCCCGGCACAACAATGGCGCTTGGCTTCACCGCCTGGCCAAAAAATGGCGCTTGGCTTCACTGCCTGGCCCGCTTGGCTTCATCGCCCGGCACAACAATGGCGCTTGGCTTCACCGCCCGGCCAAAAAATTGCGCTTGGCTTCACCGCCTGGCCCGCTTGGCTTCATCGCCCGGCACAACAATGGCGCTTGGCTTCATCGCCTGGCCTGCTTGGCTTCACCGCCCGGCCAAAAAATGGCGCTTGGATTCACCGCCTGGCCCGCTTGGCTTCATTGCCCGGCACAACAATGGCGCTTGGCTTCACCGCCCGGCCAAAAAATGGCGCTTGGCTTCACCGCCTGGCCCGCTTGGCTTCATCGCCCGGCACAACAATGGCGCTTGGCTTCACCGCCTGGCCTGCTTGCCTTCACCGCCCGGCCAAAAATTGGCGCTTGGCTTCACCGCCTGGCCCGCTTGGCTTCATCGCCCGGCACAACAATGGCGCTTGGCTTCACCGCCTGGCCTGCTTGGCTTCACCGCCCGGCCAAAAAATGGCGCTTGGCTTCACCGCCTGGCCCGCTTGGCTTCATCGCCCGGCACAACAATGGTGCTTGGCTTCACCGCCTGGCCTGCTTGGCTTTACCGCCCGGCCAAAAAATGGCGCTTGGCTTCACCGCCTGGCCCGCTTGGCTTCATCGCCCGGCACAACAATGGCGCTAGGCTTCACCGCCTGGCCTGCTTGGCTTCACCGCCCGGCCAAAAAATGGCGCTTGGCTTCACCGCCTGGCCCGCTTGGCTTCATCGCCCGGCACAACAATGGCGCTTGGCTTCACCGCCTGGCCTGCTTGGCTTCATCGCCCGGCACAACAATGGCGCTTGGCTTCACCGCCTGGCCCGCTTGGCTTCATCGCCCAGCACAACAATGGCGTTAGGCTTCACCGCCTGGCCTGCTTGGCTTCACCGCCCGGCCAAAAAATGGCGCTTGGCTTCACCGCCTGGCCCGCTTGGCTTCATCGCCCGGCACAACAATGGCGCTTGGCTTCACCGCCTGGCCTTCTTGGCTTCAACGCCCGGCACAAAAATGGCGCTTGGCTTCACCGCCTGGCCTGCTTGGCTTCACCGCCCGGCCAAAAAATGGCGCTTGGCTTCACCGCCTGGCCCGCTTGGCTTCATCGCCCGGCACAACAATGGCGCTAGGCTTCACCGCCTGGCCTGCTTGGCTTCACTGCCCGGCCAAAAAATGGCGCTTGGCTTCACCGCCTGGCCCGCTTGGCTTCATCGCCCGGCACAACAATGGCGCTTGGCTTCACCGCCTGGCCAAAAAATGGCGCTTGGCTTCACCGCCTGGCCTGCTTGGCTTCACCGCCTGGCACAACAATAGCGCTTGGCTTCACCGCCTGGCCCGCTTGGCTTCATCGCCCGGCACAACAATGGCGCTTGGCTTCACCGCCTGGCCTGCTTGGCTTCACCGCCCAGCACAAAAATGGCGCTTGGCTTCACCGCCTGGCCTGCTTGGCTTCACCGCCCGGCCAAAAAATGGCGCTTGGCTTCATCGCCTGGCCCGCTTGGCTTCATCGCCCGGCACAACAATGGCGCTAGGCTTCACCGCCTGGCCTGCTTGGCTTCACCGCCCGGCCAAAAAATGGCGCTTGGCTTCACCGCCTGGCCCGCTTGGCTTCATCGCCCGGCACAACAATGGCACTTGGCTTCACCGCCTGGCCAAAAAATGGCGCTTGGCTTCACCGCCTGGCCTGCTTGGCTTCACCGCCTGGCACAACAATGGCGCTTGGCTTCACCGCCTGGCCCGCTTGGCTTCATCGCCCGGCACAACAATGGCGCTTGGCTTCACCGCCCAGCCAAAAAATGGCGCTTGGCTTCACCACCTGGCCCGCTTGGCTTCATCGCCCGGCACAACAATGGCGCTAGGCTTCACCGCCTGGCCTGCTTGGCTTCACCGCCCGGCCAAAAAATGGCGCTTGGCTTCACCGCCTGGCCCGCTTGGCTTCATCGCCCGGCACAAAAATGGCGCTAGGCTTCACCGCCTGGCCTGCTTGGCTTCACCGCCTGGCCAAAAAATGGCGCTTGGCTTCACCGCCTGGCCCGCTTGGCTTCATCGCCCGGCACAACAATGGCGCTTGGCTTCAGCGCTTGGCCTGCTTGGCTTCACCGCCCGGCCAAAAAATTGCGCTTGGCTTCACTGCCTGGCTTGCTTGGCTTCACCGCCCGGCCAAAAAATGGCGCTTGGCTTCATCGCCCGGCCGCAAAATGGCGCTTGGCTTCACCGCCTGGCCTACAATGGCGCTCGGCTTCACCGCCTGGCCAACTTGGCTTAACCGCCCTGTCTAAACATGACGCTAGGCTTCACCACCTGGCCCAACAATGACCCTTGGCTTCACCACGAAATTTCAAATGTCATCAATCACGACTGACCACTAATAAGCTAGCTGGAATGAGGGGAGTTGGCTTAAAGCTATTTCAGAAGGAAGGGCAACCTCTGGCGCGGCGGAAAAACCCGTAAGTTCAATGCCTAGAATGGTGAAGTAGGTTTCAAATTGCTTCTCAAAGTAATCCAATTCATATACAAGTCATGACACCAATAATAAGCTAGCTGGAATAAGGGAAGTTGGCCGAAAGCTATTTCAGAAGGAAGGGCAACCTCTGGCGCGGCGGAAAAACCCGTAAGTTCAATGCCCAGAATGCTGAAGTAGGTTTCAAATTGCTTCTCAAAGTAATCCAATTCATATGCAAGTCATGACACCAATAATAAGCTAGCTGCAATGAGGGAAGTCGGCCGAAAGCTATTTCAGAAGGAAGGGCAACCTCTGGCGCGGCGGAAAAACCCGTAAGTTCAATGCCCAGAATGCTGAAGTAGGTTTCAAATTGCTTCTCAAAGTAATCCAATTCATATACAAGTCATGACACCAATAATAAGCTAGCTGCAATGAGGGAAGTTAGCCGAAAGCTATTTCAGAGGGAAGGGCAACCTCTGGCGCGGCGGAAAAACCCGTAAGTTCAATGCCCAGAATGCTGAAGTAGGTTTCAAATTGCTTCTCAAAGTAATCCAATTCATATACAAGTCATGACACCAATAATAAGCTAGCTGCAATGAGGGAAGTTGGCCGCAAGCTATTTCAGAAGGAAGGGCAACCTCTGGCGCGGCGGAAAAACCCGTAAGTTATATGCCCAGAATGCTGAAGTAGGTTTCAAATTGCTTCTCAAAGTAATCCAATTCATATACAAGTCATGACACCAATAATAAGCTAGCTGCAATGAGGGAAGTTGGCCGAAAGCTATTTCAGAAGGAAGGGCAACCTCTGGCGCGGCGGAAAAACCCGTAAATTCAATGCCCAGAATGCTGAAGTAGGTTTCAAATTGCTTCTCAAAGTAATCCAATTCATATACAAGTCATGACACCAATAATAAGCTAGCTGCAATGAGGGAAGTTGGCCGAAAGCTATTTCAGAAGGAAGGGCAACCTCTGGCGCGGCGGAAAAACCCGTAAGTTCAATGCCCAGAATGCTGAAGTAGGTTTCAAAATGCTTCTCAAAGTAATCCAATTCATATACAAGTCATGACACCAATAATAAGCTAGCTGCAATGAGGGAACTTGGCCGAAAGCTATTTCAGAAGGAAGGGCAACCTCTGGCGCGGCGGAAAAACCCGTAAGTTCAATGCCCAGAATGCTGAAGTAGGTTTCAAATTGCTTCTCAAAGTAATCCAATTCATATACAAGTCATGACACCAATAATAAGCTAGCTGCAATGAGGGAAGTTGGCCGAAAGCTATTTCAGAAGGAAGGGCAACCTCTGGCGCGGCGGAAAAACCCGTAAGTTCAATGCCCAGAATGCTGAAGTAGGTTTCAAATTGCTTCTCAAAGTAATCCAATTCATATACAAGTCATGACACCAATAATAAGCTAGCTGCAATGAGGGAAGTTGGCCGAAAGCTATTTCAGAAGGAAGGGCAACCTCTGGCGCGGCGGAAAAACCCGTAAATTCAATGCCCAGAATGCTGAAGTAGGTTTCAAATTGCTTCTCAAAGTAATCCAATTCATATACAAGTCATGACACCAATAATAAGCTAGCTGCAATGAGGGAAGTTGGCCGAAAGCTATTTCAGAAGGAAGGGCAACCTCTGGCGCGGCGGAAAAACCCGTAAATTCAATGCCCAGAATGCTGAAGTAGGTTTCAAATTGCTTCTCAAAGTAATCCAATTCATATACAAGTCATGACACCAATAATAAGCTAGCTGCAATGAGGGAAGTTGGCCGAAAGCTATTTCAGAAGGAAGGGCAACCTCTGGAGCGGCGGAAAAACCCGTAAGTTCAATGCCCAGAATGCTGAAGTAGGTTTCAAATTGCTTCTCAAAGTAATCCAATTCATATACAAGTCATGACACCAATAATAAGCTAGCTGCAATGAGGGAAGTTGGCCGAAAGCTATTTCAGAAGGAAGGGCAACCTCTGGCGCGGCGGAAAAACCCGTAAGTTCAATGCCCAGAATACTGAAGTAGGTTTCAAATTGCTTCTCAAAGTAATCCAATTCATATACAAGTCATGACACCAATAATAAGCTAGCTGCAATGAGGGAAGTTGGCCGAAAGCTATTTCAGAAGGAAGGGCAACCTCTGGCGCGGCGGAAAAACCCGTAAGTTCAATGCCCAGAATGCTGAAGTAGGTTTCAAATTGCTTCTCAAAGTAATCCAATTCATATACAAGTCATGACACCAATAATAAGCTAGCTGCAATGAGGGAAGTTGGCCGAAAGCTATTTCAGAGGGAAGGGCAACCTCTGGCGCGGCGGAAAAACCCGTAAGTTCAATGCCCAGAATGCTGAAGTAGGTTTCAAATTGCTTCTCAAAGTAATCCAATTCATATACAAGTCATGAAACCAATAATAAGCTAGCTGCAATGAGGGAAGTTGGCCGAAAGCTATTTCAGAAGGAAGGGCAACCTCTGGCGCGGCAGAAAAACCCGTAAGTTCAATGCCCAGAATGCTGAAGTAGGTTTCAAATTGCTTCTCAAAGTAATCCAACTCATATACAAGTCATGACACCAATAATAAGCTAGCTGCAATGAGGGGAGTTGGCCGAAAGCTATTTCAGAAGGAAGGGCAACCTCTGGCGTGGCGGAAAAACCCGTAAGTTCAATGCCCTGAATGCTGAAGTAAGTTTCAAATTGCTTCTCTAAGTAATCCAACTTATATACAAGTCGTGAATTATCATAAGACATTCATGAAGTACTGATGAATTTTGAATTGATATGAAAAATAAATAGAAATAGGGAGGGAAGGAAGAAGGGTCGTGGGAACCAAGCCTACAATAATGGATGTAGGCAAAACCCACCTGATGAGCTCCTTGGTAAGGGCGAAACCCTTATATATGTCACTTTGGTAATAGTATGTAGTAATTAATTTATATGTATATATATATATATGTATATATGTATATATATATATATATATATATATATATATATATATATAAATGGGCAATAAATGGCGCTTGGCTTCACTGCCTAGCCTGCTTGGCTTCACCGCCCGGCCATGAAATGGCGCTTGGCTTCACTGCCTAGCCTGCTTGGCTTCACCGCCCGGCCATGAAATGGCGCTTGGCTTCACCGCCCGGCCAAATAATGACGCTTGGCTTCACCGCCCGGCCAAATAATGGCACTCGGCTTCACCACCTGGCCCGCTTGGCTTCATCGCCCGGCACAACAATGGCGCTTGGCTTCACCACCTGGCCTGCTTGGCTTCACCGCCCGGCCATAAAATGGCACTTGGCTTCACCGCCCGGCCAAATAATGGCGCTTGGCTTCACCACCTGGCCCGCTTGGCTTCATCGCCCGGCACAACAATGGCGCTTGGCTTCACCACCTGGCCTGCTTGGCTTCACCGCCCGGCCATAAAATGGCACTTGGCTTCACCGCCCGGCCAAATAATGGCGCTTGGCTTCACCACCTGGCCCGCTTGGCTTCATCGCCCGGCACAACAATGGCGCTTGGCTTCACTGCCTGGCCTGCTTGGTTTCACCGCCCGGCCATAAAATGGCGCTTGGCTTCACCGCCCGGCCTACAATGGCGCTTGGCTTCACCACCTGGCCCGCTTGGCTTCATCGCCTGGCACAACAGTAGCGCTTAGGATTGTTAAATTATTTTTTTTTTTTTTAGATTTAAGGTTCTTTTTTCAGGTTTAAGGACTGGCTATGCAGGTAAAGAACCTCTAATACTGATGAATGAGTGAGGAAAAAGACTTTTGGCTTCACCACCTGGCCCGCTTGGCTTCATCGCCCGGCACAACAATGGCGCTTGGCTTCACCGCCAGGCCAAAAAATGGCGCTTGGCTTCACCGCGTGGCCCGCTTGGCTTCATCGCCCGGCACAACAATAGCGCTTGGCTTCACCGCCTGGCCTGCTTGGCTCCACCGCCTGGCCTGCTTGGCTTAACCGCCTGGCCAAAAAATGGCGCTTGGCTTCACAGCCTGGCCCGCTTGGCTTCATCGCCTGGCACAACAATGGCGCTTGGCTTCAACGCCTGGCCAAAAAATGGCGCTTGGCTTCACCGCCTGGCCCGCTTGGCTTCATCGCCCGGCACAACAATGGCGCTTGGCTTCACCGCCCGGCCAAAAAAAGGCGCTTGGCTTCACTGCCTGGCCCGCTTGGCTTCATCACCCGGCACAACAATGGCGCTTGGCTTCACTGCCTGGCCTGCTTGGTTTCACCGCCCGGCCATAAAATGGCGCTTGGCTTCACCGCCAGCCTACAATGGCGCTTGGCTTCACCACCTGGCCCGCTTGGCTTCATCGCCCGGCACAACAGTAGCGCTTAGGATTGTTAAATTATTTTTTTTTTTTTTAGTTTTAAGGTTTTTTTTTTTAGGTTTAAGGACTGGCTATGCAGGTGAAGAACCTCTAATACTGATGAATGAGTGAGGAAAATGACTTTTGGCTTCACCACCTGGCCCGCTTGGCTTCATCGCCCGGCACAACAATAGTGCTTGGCTTCACTGCCTGGCCTGCTTGGCTTCACCGCCTGGCCTGCTTGGCTTCACCGCCTGGCCTGCTTGGCTTCACCGCCAGGCCAAAAAATGGCGCTTGGCTTCACCGCCTGGCCCGCTTGGCTTCATTGCCCGGCACAACAATGGCGCTTGGCTTCACCGCCTGGCCAAAAAATGGCGCTTGGCTTCACCGCCTGGCCCGCTTGGCTTCATCGCCCGGCACAACAATGGCGCTTGGCTTCACCGCCCGGCCAAAAAATTGCGCTTGGCTTCACCGCCTGGCCCGCTTGGCTTCATCGCCCGGCACAACGATGGCGCTTGGCTTCATCGCCTGGCCTGCTTGGCTTCACCGCCCGGCCAAAAAATGGCGCTTGGATTCACCGCCTGGCCCGCTTGGCTTCATTGCCCGGCACAACGATGGCGCTTGGCTTCACCGCCTGGCCTGCTTGGCTTCACCGCCCGGCCAAAAAATGGCGCTTGGCTTCACCGCCTGGCCCGCTTGGCTTCATCGCCCGGCACAACAATGGCGCTTGGCTTCACCGCCTGGCCTGCTTGGCTTCACCGCCCGGCCAAAAAATGGCGCTTGGCTTCACCGCCTGGCCGGCTTGGCTTCATCGCCCGGCACAACAATGGCGCTTGGCTCCACCGCCTGGCCTGCTTGGCTTCACCGCCCGGCCAAAAAATGGCGCTTGGCTTCACCGCCTGGCCCGCTTGGCTTCATCGCCCGGCACAACAATGGCGCTTGGCTTCACCGCCTGGCCTGCTTGGCTTCACCGCCCGGCCAAAAAATGGCGCTTGGCTTCACCACCTGGCCCGCTTGGCTTCATCGCTTGGCACAACAATGGCGCTAGGCTTCACCGCCTGGCCTGCTTGGCTTCACCGCCTGGCACAACAATGGCGCTTGGCTTCACCGCCTGGCCCGCTTGGCTTCATCGCCCGGCACAACAATGGCGCTTAGCTTCACCGCCTGGCCTGCTTGGCTTCACCGCCTGGCCTGCTTGGCTTCACCGCCCGGCACAACAATGGCGCTTGGCTTCACCGCCTGGCCCGCTTGGCTTCATCGCCCGGCACAACAATGGTGCTTGGCTTCACCGCTTGGCCTGCTTGGCTTCACCGCCCGGCACAACAATGGCGCTTGGCTTCACCGCCTGGCCCGCTTGGCTTCATCGCCCGGCACAACAATGGTGCTTGGCTTCACCGCTTGGCCTGCTTGGCTTCACCGCCCGGCACAACAATGGCGCTTGGCTTCACCGCTTGGCCTGCTTGGCTTCACCGCCCGGCACAACAATGGCGCTTGGCTTCACCGCCTGGCCCGCTTGGCTTCATCGCCCGGCACAACAATGGTGCTTGGCTTTACCGCCTGGCCTGCTTGGCTTCACCGCCCGGCCAAAAAATGGCGCTTGGCTTCACCATCTGGCCCGCTTGGCTTCATCGCCCGGCACAACAATGGCGCTTGGCTTCACCGCTTGGCCTGCTTGGCTTCACCGCCCGGCCAAAAAAGGGCGCTTGGCTTCACCGCCTGGCTTGCTTGGCTTCACCGCCCGGCCAAAAAATGGCGCTTGGCTTCATCGCCCGGCCGAAAAATGGCGCTTGGCTTCACCGCCTGGCCTACAATGGCGCTCGGCTTCACCGCCTGGCCAACTTGGCTTAACCGCCCGGTCTAAACATGACGCTAGGCTTCACCACCAGGCCCAACAATGACCCTTGGCTTCACGAAATTTCAAATGTCATCAATCACGACTGACCACTAATAAGCTAGCTGGAATGAGGGGAGTTGGCTTAAAGCTATTTCAGAAGGAAGGGCAACCTCTGGCGCGGCGGAAAAACCCGTAAGTTCAATGCCCAGAATGCTGAAGTAGGTTTCAAATTGCTTCTCAAAGTAATCCAATTCATATGCAAGTCATGACACCAATAATAAACTAGCTGCAATGAGGGAAGTTGGCCGAAAGCTATTTCAGAAGGAAGGGTAACCTCTGGCGCGGCGGAAAAACCCGTAAGTTCAATGCCCAGAATGCTGAAGTAGGTTTCAAATTGCTTCTCAAAGTAATCCAATACATATACAAGTCATGACACCAATAATAAGCTAGCTGCAATGAGGGAAGTTGGCCGAAAGCTATTTCAGAAGGAAGGGCAACCTCTGGCGCGGCGGAAAAACCCGTAAGTTCAATGCCCAGAATGCTGAAGTAGGTTTCAAATTGCTTATCAAAGTAATCCAATTCATATACAAGTCATGACACCAATAATAAGCTAGCTGCAATGAGGGAAGTTGGCCGAAAGCTATTTCAGAAGGAAGGGCAACCTCTGGCGCGGCGGAAAAACCCGTAAGTTCAATGCCCAGAATGCTGAAGTAGGTTTCAAATTGCTTCTCAAAGTAATCCAATTCATATACAAGTCATGACACCAATAATAAGCTAGCTGCAATGAGGGAAGTTGGCCGAAAGCTATTTCAGAAGGAAGGGCAACCTCTGGCGCGGCGGAAAACCCGTAAGTTCAATGCCCAGAATGCTGAAGTAGGTTTCAAATTGCTTCTCAAAGTAATCCAATTCATATACAAGTCATGACACCAATAATAAGCTAGCTGGAATAAGGGAAGTTGGCCGAAAGCTATTTCAGAAGGAAGGGCAACCTCTGGCGCGGCGGAAAAACCCGTAAGTTCAATGCCCAGAATGCTGAAGTAAGTTTCAAATTGCTTCTCAAAGTAATCCAATTCATATACAAGTCATGACACCAATAATAAGCTAGCTGCAATGAGGGAAGTTGGCCGAAAGCTATTTCAGATGGAAGGGCAACCTCTGGCGCGGCGGAAAAACCCGTAAGTTCAATGCCCAGAATGCTGAAGTAGGTTTCAAATTGCTTCTCAAAGTAATCCAATTCATATACAAGTCATGACACCAATAATAAGCTAGCTGCAATGAGGGAAGTTGGCCGAAAGCTATTTCAGAAGGAAGGGCAACCTCTGGCGCGGCGGAAAAACCCGTAAGTTCAATGCCCAGAATGCTGAAGTAGGTTTCAAATTGCTTCTCAAAGTAATCCAATTCATATACAAGTCATGACACCAATAATAAGCTAGCTGCAATGAGGGAAGTTGGCCGAAAGCTATTTCAGAAGGAAGGGCAACCTCTGGCGCGGCGGAAAAACCCGTAAGTTCAATGCCCAGAATGCTGAAGTAGGTTTCAAATTGCTTCTCAAAGTAATCCAATTCATATACAAGTCATGACACCAATAATAAGCTAGCTGCAATGAGGGAAGTTGGCCGAAAGCTATTTCAGAAGGAAGGGCAACCTCTGGCGCGGCGGAAAAACCCGTAAGTTCAATGCCCAGAATGCTGAAGTAGGTGTCAAATTGCTTCTCAAAGTAATCCAATTCATATACAAGTCATGACACCAATAATAAGCTAGCTGCAATGAGGGAAGTTGGCCGAAAGCTATTTCAGAAGGAAGGGCAACCTCTGGCGCGGCGGAAAAACCCGTAAGTTCAATGCCCAGAATGCTGAAGTAGGTTTCAAATTGCTTCTCAAAGTAATCCAATTCATATACAAGTCATGACACCAATAATAAGCTAGCTGCAATGAGGGAAGTTGGCCGAAAGCTATTTCAGAAGGAAGGGCAACCTCTGGCGCGGCGGAAAAACCCGTAAGTTCAATGCCCAGAATGCTGAAGTAGGTTTCAAATTGCTTCTCAAAGTAATCCAATTCATATGCAAGTCATGACACCAATAATAAGCTAGCTGCAATGAGGGAAGTTGGCCAAAAGCTATTTCAGAAGGAAGGGCAACCTCTGGCGCGGCAGAAAAACCCGTAAGTTCAATGCCCAGAATGCTGAAGTAGGTTTCAAATTGCTTCTCAAAGTAATCCAATTCATATACAAGTCATGACACCAATAATAAGCTAGCTGCAATGAGGGAAGTTGGCCGAAAGCTATTTCAGAAGGAAGGGCAACCTCTGGCACGGCGGAAAAACCCGTAAGTTCAATGCCCAGAATGCTGAAGTAGGTTTCAAATTGCTTCTCAAAGTAATCCAATTCATATACAAGTCATGACACCAATAATAAGCTAGCTGCAATGAGGAAAGTTGGCCGAAAGCTATTTCAGAAGGAAGGGCAACCTCTGGCGCGGCGGAAAAACCCGTAAGTTCAATGCCCAGAATGCTGAAGTAGGTGTCAAATTGCTTCTCAAAGTAATCCAATTCATATACAAGTCATGACACCAATAATAAGCTAGCTGCAATGAGGGAAGTTGGCCGAAAGCTATTTCAGAAGGAAGGGCAACCTCTGGCGCGGCGGAAAAACCCGTAAGTTCAATGCCCAGAATGCTGAAGTAGGTTTCAAATTGCTTCTCAAAGTAATCCAATTCATATACAAGTCATGACACCAATAATAAGCTAGCTGGAATGAGGGAAGTTGGCCAAAAGCTATTTCAGAAGGAAGGGCAACCTCTGGCGCGGCGGAAAAACCCGTAAGTTCAATGCCCAGAATGCTGAAGTAGGTTTCAAATTGCTTCTCAAAGTAATCCAATTCATATACAAGTCATGACACCAATAATAAGCTAGCTGCAATGAGGGAAGTTGGCCGAAAGCTATTTCAGAAGGAAGGGCAACCTCTGGCGCGGCGGAAAAACCCGTAAGTTCAATGCCCAGAATGCTGAAGTAGGTTTCAAATTGCTTCTCAAAGTAATCCAATTCATATACAAGTCATGACACCAATAATAAGCTAGCTGCAATGAGGGAAGTTGGCCGAAAGCTATTTCAGAAGGAAGGGCAACCTCCTGCGCGGCGGAAAAACCCGTAAGTTCAATGCCCAGAATGCTGAAGTAGGTTTCAAATTGCTTCTCAAAGTAATCCAATTCATATACAAGTCATGACACCAATAATAAGCTAGCTGCAATGAGGGAAGTTGGCCGAAAGCTATTTCAGAAGGAAGGGCAACCTCTGGCGCGGCGGAAAAACCCGTAAGTTCAATGCCCAGAATGCTGAAGTAGATTTCAAATTGCTTCTCAAAGTAATCCAATTCATATACAAGTCATGACACCAATAATAAGCTAGCTGGAATAAGGGAAGTTGGCCGAAAGCTATTTCAGAAGGAAGGGCAACCTCTGACGCGGCGGAAAAACCCGTAAGTTCAATGCCCAGAATGCTGAAGTAGGTTTCAAATTGCTTCTCTAAGTAATCCATGGTTTTCCACTGCCTTAGGTTAGAGTTCTCTTGCTTGAGGGTACTCACGGATACACTATTCTATCTTATTTCTCTTCCTTTCTTTGTTGAATTTTTTTTTTTTAGTTTAAGAAGGAGATATTTATTTTAATGTTTTTTCTCTTAAGATATTTTATTTTTCCTTGTTTCCTTTCCTTACTGGCCTATTTTCCCTGTTGGAGCCCCTGGGCTATAAGCATTCTGTTTTGCCAACTAGGGTTATAGCTTAGCAAGTAAAGATAATCATGATAATAAAAGCAGAAAGGTTCTTATGTGCCGTTGGATACACAATGTCACATAAGAAGTAGCAGAAGTAATCATAGATATTAATCCAGGGTAGAAAAGGCATCTTAATTAAGGTTATCACAAAAAATACCGTAGAAACGATAAACTTGACAATATATTTTGTAACCTGATACGGCAATTATAAAAAAGAAATACAAGGAAAACCCTCCATAAACCAACAACAGTATCTGTGCCTTGTTGTATACCTTGGTCATAATTTGAGATCTATGAAGTCTTCAAAGATATCTTAGTTTACTGCGGTTTAGTTTTTAACACTTTATTTCTCTCGCCCTTGAGATACGGCCTAAATTACGTACAGGATACAAAAGGCCTTCTACGGTGGTATTAGAGTGGTTATTCGGGAGGACAAAAGATAGTTGGCTTGAAGGAATCTCAATTTTTGATTTGGGATTTTACAATATTTTTTTTTTTTTTTTTTTTTTTTAAGGAGCTTGGTCGATTGAGAAAGCAAAATTTGTGTATGAAATTAAATTATTATTATTATTATTAT
>NC_090759.1:38301216-38316216 GCF_036898095.1 Palaemon carinicauda
AACAATGGTTTGATTTTTGAGTGTCTTTCTCCTAGAAGAGCTGCTTACCATAGATAAGGAGTCTCTTCTACCCTCACCAAGAGGAAAGTTGCCAATGAAAGACAGTGGAAGACCATAGTAAAGAGGCTATGGCACTACCCAAGAGTAGAGAACAATGGTTTGATTTTTGAGTATCCTTCTCCTAGAAGAGCTGCTTACCATAGCTAAGGAGTCTCTTCTACCCTTACCAAGAGGAAAGTGGCCAATGAAAGACAGTGGAAGACCATAGTAAAGAGGCTATGGCACTACTCAAGAGTAGAGAACAATGGTTTGATTTTGGAGTGTCCTTCTCCTAGAAGAGCTGCTTACCATAGCTAAGGAGTCTCTTCTACCCTTACAAAGAGGAAAGTAGCCAATGAAAGACAGTGGAAGACCATAGTAAAGAGGCTATGGCACTACCCAAGAGTAGAGAACAATGGTTTGATTTTGGAGTGTCCTTCTCCTAGAAGACCTGCTTACCATAGCTAAGGAGTCTCTTCTACCCTTACCAAGAGGAAAATGGCCAATGAAAGACAGTGGAAGACCATAGTACAGAGGCTATGGCACTACCCAAGAGTAGAGAACAATGGTTTGATTTTTTAGTGTCCTTCTCCTAGAAGAGCTGCTTACCATAGCTAAAGAGTCTCTTCTACCCTTACCAAGAGGAAAGTGGCCAATGAAAGACAGTGGAAGACCATAGTACAGAGGCTATGGCACTACCCAAGAGTAGAAAACAATGGTTTGATTTTTGAGTGTTCTTCTCCTAGAAGAGCTGCTTACCATAGCTAAAGAGTCTCTTCTACCCTTATTAAGAGGAAAGTGGCCAATGAAAGACAGTGGAAGACCATAGTACAGAGGCTATGGCACTACCCAAGAGTAGAGAACAATGGTTTGATTTTTGAGTGTTCTTCTCCTAGAAGAGCTGCTTACCATAGCTAAAGAGTCTCTTCTACCCTTATTAAGAGGAAAGTGGCCAATGAAAGACAGTGGAAGACCATAGTACAGAGGCTATGGCACTACCCAAGAGTAGAGAACAATGGTTTGATTTTTGAGTGTCCTCCTCCTAGAAGAGCTGCTTACCATAGCTAAAGAGTCTCTTCTACCCTTACCAAGAGGAAAGTTGCCAATGAAAGACAGTGGAAGACCATAGTAAAGAGGCTATGGCACTACCCAAGAGTAGAGAACAATGGTTTGATTTTGGAGTGTCCTCCTAGAAGAGCTGCTTACCATAGCTAAGGAGTCTCTTCTACCCTTACCAAGAGGAAAGTTGCCAATGAAAGACAGTGGAAGACCATAGTGAAGAGGCTATGGCACTACCCAAGAGTAGAGAACAATGGTTTGATTATTGAGTGTCCTTCTCCTAGAAGAGCTGCTTACCATAGCTAAGGAGTCTCTTCTACCCTTACCAAGAGGAAAGTGGCCAATGAAAGACAGTGGAAGACCATAGTAAAGAGGCTATGGCACTACCCAAGACTAGAGAACAATGGTTTGATTTTGGAGTGTCCTTCTCCTAGAAGAGCTGCTTACCATAGCTAAGGAGTCTCTTCTACCCTTACTAAGAGGAAAGTGGCCAATGAAAGACAGTGGAAGACCATAGTAAAGAGGCTATGGCACTACCCAAGAGTAGAGAACAATGGTTTGATTTTGGAGTGTCCTTCTCCTAGAAGAGCTGCTTACCATAGCTAAGGAGTCTCTTCTACCCTTACCAAGAGGAAAGTGGCCAATGAAAGACAGTGGAAGACCATAGTAAAGAGGCTATGGCACTACCCAAGAGTAGAGAACAATGGTTTGATTTTGGAGTGTCCTTCTCCTAGAAGAGCTGCTTACCATAGCTAAGGAGTCTCTTCTACCCTTACCAAGAGGAAAGTGGCCAATGAAAGACAGTGGAAGACCATAGTAAAGAGGCTATGGCACTACCCAAGACTAGAGAACAATGGTTTGATTTTTGAGTGTCCTTCTCCTAGAAGAGCTGCTTACCATAGCTAAGGAGTCTCTTCTACCCTTACCAAGAGGAAAGTTGCCAATGAAAGACAGTGGAAGACCATAGTAAAGAGGCTATGGCACTACCCAAGAGTAGAGAACAATGGTTTGATTTTTGAGTGTCCTTCTCCTAGAAGAGCTGCTTACCATAGCTAAGGAGTCTCTTCTACCCTTACCAAGAGGAAAGTGGCCAATGAAAGACAGTGGAAGACCATAGTAAAGAGGCTATGGCACTACCCAAGAGTAGAGAACAATGGTTTGATTTTTGAGTGTCCTTCTCCTAGAAGAGCTGCTTACCATAGCTAAGGAGTCTCTTCTACCCTTACTAAGAGGAAAGTGGCCAATGAAAGACAGTGGAAGACCATAGTAAAGAGGCTATGGCACTACCCAAGAGTAGAGAACAATGGTTTGATTTTGGAGTGTCCTTCTCCTAGAAGAGCTGCTTACCATAGCTAAGGAGTCTCTTCTACCCCTTACCAAGAGGAAAGTGGCCAATGAAAGACAGTGGAAGACCATAGTAAAGAGGCTATGGCACTACTCAAGAGTAGAGAACAATGGTTTGATTTTGGAGTGTCCTTCTCCTAGAAGAGCTGC
This sequence comes from Palaemon carinicauda, assembly GCF_036898095.1. NCBI lineage: Eukaryota > Metazoa > Arthropoda > Malacostraca > Decapoda > Palaemonidae > Palaemon > Palaemon carinicauda. Next base: position 38,303,809 of record NC_090759.1, read on the forward strand.
TTACCATAGCTAAGGAGTCTCTTCTACCCTTACCAAGAGGAAAGTGGCCAATGAAAGACAGTGGAAGACCATAGTAAAGAGGCTATGGCACTACCCAAGAGTAGAGAACAATGGTTTGATTTTGGAGTGTCCTTCTCCTAGAAGAGCTGCTTACCATAGCTAAGGAGTCTCTTCTACCCTTACCAAGAGGAAAGTGGCCAATGAAAGACAGTGGAAGACCATAGTAAAGAGGCTATGGCACTACCCAAGAGTAGAGAACAATGGTTTGATTTTGGAGTGTCCTCCTAGAAGAGCTGCTTACCATAGCTAAGGAGTCTCTTCTACCCTTACCAAGAGGAAAGTGGCCAATGAAAGACAGTGGAAGACCATAGTAAAGAGGCTATGGCACTACCCAAGAGTAGAGAACAATGGTTTGATTTTGGAGTGTCCTTCTCCTAGAAGAGCTGCTTACCCTAGCTAAGGAGTCTCTTCTACCCTTACCAAGAGGAAAGTGGCCAATAAAAGACAGTGGAAGACCATAGGAAAGAGGCTATGGCACTACTCAAGAGTAGAGAACAATGGTTTGATTTTGGAGTGTCCTTCTCCTAGAAGAGCTGCTTACCATAGCTAAGGAGTCTCTTCTACCCCTTACCAAGAGGAAAGTGGCCAATGAAAGACAGTGGAAGACCATAGGAAAGAGGCTATGGCACTACTCAAGAGTAGAGAACAATGGTTTGATTTTGGAGTGTCCTTCTCCTAGAAGAGCTGCTTACCCTAGCTAAGGAGTCTCTTCTACCCTTACTAAGAGGAAAGTGGCCAATGAAAGACAGTGGAAGACCATAAGAAAGAGGCTATGGCACTACTCAAGAGTAGAGAACAATGGTTTGATTTTGGAGTGTCCTTCTCCTAGAAGAGCTGCTTACCATAGCTAAGGAGTCTCTTCTACCCTTACCAAGAGGAAAGTGGCCAATGAAAGACAGTGGAAGACCATAGTAAAGAGGCTATGGCACTACCCAAGAGTAGAGAACAATGGTTTGATTTTGGAGTGTCCTTCTCCTAGAAGAGCTGCTTACCCTAGCTAAGGAGTCTCTTCTACCCTTACACAGAGGAAAGTGGCCAATGAAAGACAGTGGAAGACCATAGTAAAGAGGCTATGGCACTACCCAAGAGTAGAGAACAATGGTTTGATTTTGGAGTGTCCTTCTCCTAGAAGAGCTGCTTACCCTAGCTAAGGAGTCTCTTCTACCCTTACCAAGAGGAAAGTGGCCAATGAAAGACAGTGGAAGACCATAGGAAAGAGGCTATGGCACTACCCAAGAGTAGAGAACAATGGTTTGATTTTGGAGTGTCCTTCTCCTAGAAGAGCTGCTTACCATAGCTAAGGAGTCTCTTCTACCCTTACCAAGAGGAAAGTGGCCAATGAAAGACAGTGGAAGACCATAGTAAAGAGGCTATGGCACTACTCAAGAGTAGAGAACAATGGTTTGATTTTTGAGTGTCCTCCTAGAAGAGCTGCTTACCATAGCTAAAGAGTCTCTTCTACCCCTTACCAAGAGGAAAGTGGCCAATGAAAGACAATGGAAGACCATAGTAAAGAGGCTATGGCACTACCCAAGAGTAGAGAACAATGGTTTGATTTTGGAGTGTCCTTCTCCTAGAAGAGCTGCTTACCATAGCTAAAGAGTCTCTTCTACCCCTTACCAAGAGGAAAGTGGCCAATGAAAGACAGTGGAAGACCACACTACAGAGGCTATGGCACTACCCAAGAGTAGAGAACAATGGTTTGATTTTTGAGTGTCCTTCTCCTAGAAGAGCTGCTTAACATAGCTAAGGAGTCTCTTCTACCCCTTACCAAGAGGAAAGTGGCCAATGAAAGACAGTGGAAGACCACACTACAGAGGCTATGGCACTACCCAAGAGTAGAGAACAATGGTTTGATTTTTGAGTGTCCTTCTCCTAGAAGAGCTGCTTACCATAGCTAAGGAGTCTCTTCTACCCTTACCAAGAGGAATGTGGCCAATGAAAGACAGTGGAAGACCACACTACAGAGGCTATGGCACTACCCAAGAGTAGAGAACAATGGTTTGATTTTGGAGTGTCCTTCTCCTAGAAAAGCTGCTTATCATAGCTAAAGAGTCTCTTCTACCCCTTACCATGAGGAAAGTGGCCAATGAAAGACAGTGGAAGACCATAGTACAGAGGCTATGGCACTACCCAAGAGTAGAGAACAATGGTTTGATTTTTGAGTGTCCTTCTCCTAGAAGAGCTGCTTACCATAGCTAAGGAGTCTCTTCTACCCCTTACCATGAGGAAAGTGGCCAATGAAAGACAGTGGAAGACCATAGTAAAGAGGCTATGGCACTACCCAAGAGTAGAGAACAATGGTTTGATTTTGGAGTGTCCTTCTCCTAGAAGAGCTGCTTACCATAGCTAAGGAGTCTCTTCTACCCTTACCAAGAGGAAAGTGGCCAATGAAAGACAGTGGAAGACCATAGTAAAGAGGCTATGGCACTACCCAAGAGTAGAGAACAATGGTTTGATTTTGGAGTGTCCTTCTCCTAGAAGAGCTGCTTACCATAGCTAAGGAGTCTCTTCAACCCTTACCAAGAGGAAAGTGGCCAATGAAAGACAGTGGAAGACCATAGTAAAGAGGCTATGGCACTACCCAAGAGCAGAGAACAATGGTTTGATTTTGGAGTGTCCTTCTCCTAGAAGAGCTGCTTACCATAGCTAAGGAGTCTCTTCAACCCTTACCAAGAGGAAAGTGGCCAATGAAAGACAGTGGAAGACCATAGTAAAGAGGCTATGGCACTACCCAAGAGTAGAGAACAATGGTTTGATTTTGGAGTGTCCTTCTCCTAGAAGAGCTGCTTACCATAGCTAAGGAGTCTCTTCTACCCTTACCAAGAGGAAAGTGGCCAATGAAAGACAGTGGAAGACCATAGTAAAGAGGCTATGGCACTACCCAAGAGTTGAGAACAATGGTTTGATTTTGGAGTGTCCTTCTCCTAGAAGAGCTGCTTACCATAGCTAAGGAGTCTCTTCTACCCTTACCAAGAGGAAAGTGGCCAATGAAAGACAGTGGAAGACCATAGTAAAGAGGCTATGGCACTACCCAAGAGTAGAGAACAATGGTTTGATTTTGGAGTGTCCTTCTCCTAGAAGAGGTGCTTACCATAGCTAAGGAGTCTCTTCTACCCTTACCAAGAGGAAAGTGGCCAATGAAAGACAGTGGAAGACCATAGTAAAGAGGCTATGGCACTACCCAAGAGTAGAGAACAATGGTTTGATTTTTGAGTGTCCTTCTCCTAGAAGAGCTGCTTACCATAGCTAAGGAGTCTCTTCTACCCTTACCAAGAGGAAAGTGGCCAATGAAAGACAGTGGAAGACCATAGTAAAGAGGCTATGGCACTACCCAAGAGTAGAGAACAATGGTTTGATTTTGGAGTGTCCTTCTCCTAGAAGAGGTGCTTACCATAGCTAAGGAGTCTCTTCTACCCTTACCAAGAGGAAAGTGGCCAATGAAAGACAGTGGAAGACCATAGTAAAGAGGCTATGGCACTACCCAAGAGTAGAGAACAATGGTTTGATTTTGGAGTGTCCTTCTCCTAGAAGAGCTGCTTACCATAGCTAAGGAGTCTCTTCAACCCTTACCAAGAGGAAAGTGGCCAATGAAAGACAGTGGAAGACCATAGTAAAGAGGCTATGGCACTACCCAAGAGTAGAGAACAATGGTTTGATTTTGGAGTGTCCTTCTCCTAGAAGAGCTGCTTACCATAGCTAAGGAGTCTCTTCTACCCTTACCAAGAGGAAAGTGGCCAAATAAAGACAGTGGAAGACCATAGTAAAGAGGCTATGGCACTACCCAAGAGTAGAGAACAATGGTTTGATTTTGGAGTGTCCTTCTCCTAGAAGAGCTGCTTACCATAGCTAAGGAGTCTCTTCTACCCTTACCAAGAGGAAAGTGGCCAATGAAAGACAGTGGAAGACCATAGTAAAGAGGCTTTGGCACTACCCAAGAGTAGAGAACAATGGTTTGATTTTTGAGTGTCCTTCTCCTAGAAGAGCTGCTTACCATAGCTAAGGAGTCTCTTCTACCCTTACCAAGAGGAAAGTGGCCAATGAAAGACAGTGGAAGACCATAGTAAAGAGGCTATGGCACTACCCAAGAGTAGAGAACAATGGTTTGATTTTGGAGTGTCCTTCTCCTAGAAGAGCTGCCTACCATAGCTAAAGAGTCTCTTCTACCCTTACCAAGAGGAAAGTGGCCAAATAAAGACAGTGGAAGACCAAAGTAAAGAGGCTATGGCACTACCCAAGAGTAGAGAACAATGGTTTGATTTTTGAGTGTCCTTCTCCTAGAAGAGATGCTTACCATACCTAAAGAGTCTCTTCTACCCTTACCAAGAGGAAAGTGGCCAATGAAAGACAGTGGAAGACCATAGTACAGAGGCTATGGCACTACCCAAGAGTAGAGAACAATGGTTTGATTTTTGAGTGTCTTTCTCCTAGAAGAGCTGCTTACCATAGATAAGGAGTCTCTTCTACCCTCACCAAGAGGAAAGTTGCCAATGAAAGACAGTGGAAGACCATAGTAAAGAGGCTATGGCACTACCCAAGAGTAGAGAACAATGGTTTGATTTTTGAGTATCCTTCTCCTAGAAGAGCTGCTTACCATAGCTAAGGAGTCTCTTCTACCCTTACCAAGAGGAAAGTGGCCAATGAAAGACAGTGGAAGACCATAGTAAAGAGGCTATGGCACTACTCAAGAGTAGAGAACAATGGTTTGATTTTGGAGTGTCCTTCTCCTAGAAGAGCTGCTTACCATAGCTAAGGAGTCTCTTCTACCCTTACCAAGAGGAAAGTAGCCAATGAAAGACAGTGGAAGACCATAGTAAAGAGGCTATGGCACTACCCAAGAGTAGAGAACAATGGTTTGATTTTGGAGTGTCCTTCTCCTAGAAGAGCTGCTTACCATAGCTAAGGAGTCTCTTCTACCCTTACCAAGAGGAAAATGGCCAATGAAAGACAGTGGAAGACCATAGTACAGAGGCTATGGCACTACCCAAGAGTAGAGAACAATGGTTTGATTTTTGAGTGTCCTTCTCCTAGAAGAGCTGCTTACCATAGCTAAAGAGTCTCTTCTACCCTTACCAAGAGGAAAGTGGCCAATGAAAGACAGTGGAAGCCCATAGTACAGAGGCTATGGCACTACCCAAGAGTAGAGAACAATGGTTTGATTTTTGAGTGTTCTTCTCCTAGAAGAGCTGCTTACCATAGCTAAAGAGTCTCTTCTACCCTTATTAAGAGGAAAGTGGCCAATGAAAGACAGTGGAAGACCATAGTACAGAGGCTATGGCACTACCCAAGAGTAGAGAACAATGGTTTGATTTTTGAGTGTTCTTCTCCTAGAAGAGCTGCTTACCATAGCTAAAGAGTCTCTTCTACCCTTATTAAGAGGAAAGTGGCCAATGAAAGACAGTGGAAGACCATAGTACAGAGGCTATGGCACTACCCAAGAGTAGAGAACAATGGTTTGATTTTTGAGTGTCCTCCTCCTAGAAGAGCTGCTTACCATAGCTAAAGAGTCTCTTCTACCCTTACCAAGAGGAAAGTTGCCAATGAAAGACAGTGGAAGACCATAGTAAAGAGGCTATGGCACTACCCAAGAGTAGAGAACAATGGTTTGATTTTGGAGTGTCCTCCTAGAAGAGCTGCTTACCATAGCTAAGGAGTCTCTTCTACCCTTACCAAGAGGAAAGTTGCCAATGAAAGACAGTGGAAGACCATAGTGAAGAGGCTATGGCACTACCCAAGAGTAGAGAACAATGGTTTGATTATTGAGTGTCCTTCTCCTAGAAGAGCTGCTTACCATAGCTAAGGAGTCTCTTCTACCCTTACCAAGAGGAAAGTGGCCAATGAAAGACAGTGGAAGACCATAGTAAAGAGGCTATGGCACTACCCAAGACTAGAGAACAATGGTTTGATTTTGGAGTGTCCTTCTCCTAGAAGAGCTGCTTACCATAGCTAAGGAGTCTCTTCTACCCTTACCAAGAGGAAAGTGGCCAATGAAAGACAGTGGAAGACCATAGTAAAGAGGCTATGGCACTACCCAAGAGTAGAGAACAATGGTTTGATTTTGGAGTGTCCTTCTCCTAGAAGAGCTGCTTACCATAGCTAAGGAGTCTCTTCTACCCTTACCAAGAGGAAAGTGGCCAATGAAAGACAGTGGAAGACCATAGTAAAGAGGCTATGGCACTACCCAAGAGTAGAGAACAATGGTTTGATTTTGGAGTGTCCTTCTCCTAGAAGAGCTGCTTACCATAGCTAAGGAGTCTCTTCTACCCTTACCAAGAGGAAAGTGGCCAATGAAAGACAGTGGAAGACCATAGTAAAGAGGCTATGGCACTACCCAAGACTAGAGAACAATGGTTTGATTTTTGAGTGTCCTTCTCCTAGAAGAGCTGCTTACCATAGCTAAGGAGTCTCTTCTACCCCTTACCAAGAGGAAAGTGGCCAATGAAAGACAGTGGAAGACCATAGTAAAGAGGCTATGGCACTACCCAAGAGTAGAGAACAATGGTTTGATTTTGGAGTGTCCTTCTCCTAGAAGAGCTGCTTACCATAGCTAAGGAGTCTCTTCTACCCCTTACCAAGAGGAAAGTGGCCAATGAAAGACAGTGGAAGACCATAGTAAAGAGGCTATGGCACTACTCAAGAGTAGAGAACAATGGTTTGATTTTTGAGTGTCCTTCTCCTAGAAGAGCTGCTTACCATAGCTAAGGAGTCTCTTCTACCCTTACCAAAAGGAAAGTGGCCAATGAAAGACAGTGGAAGACCATAGTAAAGAGGCTATGGCACTACCCAAGAGTAGAGAACAATGGTTTGATTTTTGAGTGTCCTTCTCCTAGAAGAGCTGCTTACCATAGCTAAGGAGTCTCTTCTACCCTTACCAAGAGGAAAGTTGCCAATGAAAGACAGTGGAAGACCATAGTAAAGAGGCTATGGCACTACCCAAGAGTAGAGAACAATGGTTTGATTTTTGAGTGTCCTTCTCCTAGAAGAGCTGCTTACCATAGCTAAGGAGTCTCTTCTACCCTTACTAAGAGGAAAGTGGCCAATGAAAGACAGTGGAAGACCATAGTAAAGAGGCTATGGCACTACCCAAGAGTAGAGAACAATGGTTTGATTTTGGAGTGTCCTTCTCCTAGAAGAGCTGCTTACCATAGCTAAGGAGTCTCTTCTACCCCTTACCAAGAGGAAAGTGGCCAATGAAAGACAGTGGAAGACCATAGTAAAGAGGCTATGGCACTACTCAAGAGTAGAGAACAATGGTTTGATTTTGGAGTGTCCTTCTCCTAGAAGAGCTGCTTACCATAGCTAAGGAGTCTCTTCTACCCTTACCAAGAGGAAAGTGGCCAATGAAAGACAGTGGAAGACCATAGTAAAGAGGCTATGGCACTACCCAAGAGTAGAGAACAATGGTTTGATTTTGGAGTGTCCTTCTCCTAGAAGAGCTGCTTACCATAGCTAAGGAGTCTCTTCTACCCTTACCAAGAGGAAAGTGGCCAATGAAAGACAGTGGAAGACCATAGTAAAGAGGCTATGGCACTACCCAAGAGTAGAGAACAATGGTTTGATTTTGGAGTGTCCTTCTCCTAGAAGAGCTGCTTACCATAGCTAAGGAGTCTCTTCTACCCTTACCAAGAGGAAAGTGGCCAATGAAAGACAGTGGAAGACCATAGTAAAGAGGCTATGGCACTACCCAAGAGTAGAGAACAATGGTTTGATTTTGGAGTGTCCTCCTAGAAGAGCTGCTTACCATAGCTAAGGAGTCTCTTCTACCCTTACCAAGAGGAAAGTGGCCAATGAAAGACAGTGGAAGACCATAGTAAAGAGGCTATGGCACTACCCAAGAGTAGAGAACAATGGTTTGATTTTGGAGTGTCCTTCTCCTAGAAGAGCTGCTTACCCTAGCTAAGGAGTCTCTTCTACCCTTACCAAGAGGAAAGTGGCCAATAAAAGACAGTGGAAGACCATAGGAAAGAGGCTATGGCACTACTCAAGAGTAGAGAACAATGGTTTGATTTTGGAGTGTCCTTCTCCTAGAAGAGCTGCTTACCATAGCTAAGGAGTCTCTTCTACCCCTTACCAAGAGGAAAGTGGCCAATGAAAGACAGTGGAAGACCATAGGAAAGAGGCTATGGCACTACTCAAGAGTAGAGAACAATGGTTTGATTTTGGAGTGTCCTTCTCCTAGAAGAGCTGCTTACCCTAGCTAAGGAGTCTCTTCTACCCTTACTAAGAGGAAAGTGGCCAATGAAAGACAGTGGAAGACCATAGGAAAGAGGCTATGGTACTACTCAAGAGTAGAGAACAATGGTTTGATTTTGGAGTGTCCTTCTCCTAGAAGAGCTGCTTACCCTAGCTAAGGAGTCTCTTCTACCCTTACCAAGAGGAAAGTGGCCAATGAAAGACAGTGGAAGACCATAGGAAAGAGGCTATGGCACTACTCAAGAGTAGAGAACAATGGTTTGATTTTTGAGTGTCCTTCTCCTAGAAGAGCTGCTTACCATAGCTAAGGAGTCTCTTCTACCCTTACCAAGAGGAAAGTGGCCAATGAAAGACAGTGGAAGACCATAGTAAAGAGGCTATGGCACTACTCAAGAGTAGAGAACAATGGTTTGATTTTTGAGTGTCCTCCTAGAAGAGCTGCTTACCATAGCTAAAGAGTCTCTTCTACCCCTTACCAAGAGGAAAGTGGCCAATGAAAGACAATGGAAGACCATAGTAAAGAGGCTATGGCACTACCCAAGAGTAGAGAACAATGGTTTGATTTTGGAGTGTCCTTCTCCTAGAAGAGCTGCTTACCATAGCTAAAGAGTCTCTTCTACCCCTTACCAAGAGGAAAGTGGCCAATGAAAGACAGTGGAAGACCACACTACAGAGGCTATGGCACTACCCAAGAGTAGAGAACAATGGTTTGATTTTTGAGTGTCCTTCTCCTAGAAGAGCTGCTTACCATAGCTAAGGAGTCTCTTCTACCCCTTACCAAGAGGAAAGTGGCCAATGAAAGACAGTGGAAGACCACACTACAGAGGCTATGGCACTACCCAAGAGTAGAGAACAATGGTTTGATTTTGGAGTGTCCTTCTCCTAGAAGAGCTGCTTACCATAGCTAAGGAGTCTCTTCTACCCTTACCAAGAGGAATGTGGCCAATGAAAGACAGTGGAAGACCACACTACAGAGGCTATGGCACTACCCAAGAGTAGAGAACAATGGTTTGATTTTGGAGTGTCCTTCTCCTAGAAAAGCTGCTTATCATAGCTAAAGAGTCTCTTCTACCCCTTACCATGAGGAAAGTGGCCAATGAAAGACAGTGGAAGACCATAGTACAGAGGCTATGGCACTACCCAAGAGTAGAGAACAATGGTTTGATTTTTGAGTGTCCTTCTCCTAGAAGAGCTGCTTACCATAGCTAAGGAGTCTCTTCTACCCCTTACCATGAGGAAAGTGGCCAATGAAAGACAGTGGAAGACCATAGTAAAGAGGCTATGGCACTACCCAAGAGTAGAGAACAATGGTTTGATTTTGGAGTGTCCTTCTCCTAGAAGAGCTGCTTACCATAGCTAAGGAGTCTCTTCTACCCTTACCAAGAGGAAAGTGGCCAATGAAAGACAGTGGAAGACCATAGTAAAGAGGCTATGGCACTACCCAAGAGTAGAGAACAATGGTTTGATTTTGGAGTGTCCTTCTCCTAGAAGAGCTGCTTACCATAGCTAAGGAGTGTCTTCAACCCTTACCAAGAGGAAAGTGGCCAATGAAAGACAGTGGAAGACCATAGTAAAGAGGCTATGGCACTACCCAAGAGCAGAGAACAATGGTTTGATTTTGGAGTGTCCTTCTCCTAGAAGAGCTGCTTACCATAGCTAAGGAGTCTCTTCAACCCTTACCAAGAGGAAAGTGGCCAATGAAAGACAGTGGAAGACCATAGTAAAGAGGCTATGGCACTACCCAAGAGTAGAGAACAATGGTTTGATTTTGGAGTGTCCTTCTCCTAGAAGAGCTGCTTACCATAGCTAAAGAGTCTCTTCTACCACTTATCAAGAGGAAAGTGGCCAATGAAAGACAGTGGAAGACCATAGTACAGAGGCTATGGCACTACCCAAGAGTAGAGAACAATGGTTTGATTTTGGAGTGTCCTTCTCCTAGAAGAGGTGCTTACCATAGCTAAGGAGTCTCTTCTACCCTTACCAAGAGGAAAGTGGCCAATGAAAAACAGTGGAAGACCATAGTAAAGAGGCTATGGCACTACCCAAGAGTAGAGAACAATGGTTTGATTTTGGAGTGTCCTTCTCCTAGAAGAGCTGCTTACCATAGCTAAGGAGTCTCTTCAACCCTTACCAAGAGGAAAGTGGCCAATGAAAGACAGTGGAAGACCATAGTAAAGAGGCTATGGCACTACCCAAGAGTAGAGAACAATGGTTTGATTTTGGAGTGTCCTTCTCCTAGAAGAGCTGCTTACCATAGCTAAGGAGTCTCTTCTACCCTTACCAAGAGGAAAGTGGCCAAATAAAGACAGTGGAAGACCATAGTAAAGAGGCTATGGCACTACCCAAGAGTAGAGAACAATGGTTTGATTTTGGAGTGTCCTTCTCCTAGAAGAGCTGCTTACCATAGCTAAGGAGTCTCTTCTACCCTTACCAAGAGGAAAGTGGCCAATGAAAGACAGTGGAAGACCATAGTAAAGAGGCTATGGCACTACCCAAGAGTAGAGAACAATGGTTTGATTTTGGAGTGTCCTTCTCCTAGAAGAGCTGCTTACCATAGCTAAGGAGTCTCTTCTACCCTTACCAAGAGGAAAGTGGCCAATGAAAGACAGTGGAAGACCATAGTAAAGAGGCTATGGCACTACCCAAGAGTAGAGAACAATGGTTTGATTTTGGAGTGTCCTTCTCCTAGAAGAGCTGCTTACCATAGCTAAGGAGTCTCTTCTACCCTTACCAAGAGGAAAGTGGCCAATGAAAGACAGTGGAAGACCATAGTAAAGAGGCTATGGCACTACCCAAGAGTAGAGAACAATGGTTTGATTTTGGAGTGTCCTTCTCCTAGAAGAGCTGCTTACCATAGCTAAAGAGTCTCTTCTACCCTTACCAAGAGGAAAGTGGCCAATGAAAGACAGTGGAAGACCATAGTAAAGAGGCTATGGCACTACCCAAGAGTAGAGAACAATGGTTTGATTTTGGAGTGTCCTTCTCCTAGAAGAGCTGCTTACCATAGCTAAGGAGTCTCTTCTACCCTTACCAAGAGGAAAGTGGCCAATGAAAGACAGTGGAAGACCACACTACAGAGGCTATGGCACTACCCAAGAGTAGAGAACAATGGTTTGATTTTGGAGTGTCCTTCTCCTAGAAGAGCTGCTTACCATAGCTAAGGAGTCTCTTCTACCCCTTACCATGAGGAAAGTGGCCAATGAAAGACAGTGGAAGACCATAGTACAGAGGCTATGGCACTACCCAAGAGTAGAGAACAATGGTTTGATTTTGGAGTGTCCTTCTCCTAGAAGAGCTGCTTACCATAGCTAAGGAGTCGCTTCTACCCCTTACCATGAGGAAAGTGGCCAATGAAAGACAGTGGAAGACCATAGTAAAGAGGCTATGGCACTACCCAAGAGTAGAGAACAATGGTTTGATTTTGGAGTGTCCTTCTCCTAGAAGAGCTGCTTACCGTAGCTAAGGAGTCTCTTCTACCCTTACCAAGAGGAAAGTGGCCAATGAAAGACAGTGGAAGACCATAGTAAAGAGGCTATGGCACTACCCAAGAGTAGAGAACAATGGTTTGATTTTTGAGTGTCCTTCTCCTAGAAGAGCTGCTTACCGTAGCTAAGGAGTCTCTTCTACCCTTACCAAGAGGAAAGTGGCCAATGAAAGACAGTGGAAGACCATAGTAAAGAGGCTATGGCACTACCCAAGAGTAGAGAACAATGGTTTGATTTTTGAGTGTCCTTCTCCTAGAAGAGCTGCTTACCATAGCTAAGGAGTCTCTTCTACCCTTACCAAGAGGAAAGTGGCCAATGAAAGACAGTGGAAGACCATAGTAAAGAGGCTTTGGCACTACCCAAGAGTAGAGAACAATGGTTTGATTTTTGAGTGTCCTTCTCCTAGAAGAGCTGCTTACCATAGCTAAGGAGTCTCTTCTACCCTTACCAAGAGGAAAGTGGCCAATGAAAGACAGTGGAAGACCATAGTAAAGAGGCTTTGGCACTACCCAAGAGTAGAGAACAATGGTTTGATTTTGGAGTGTCCTTCTCCTAGAAGAGCTGCTTACCATAGCTAAGGAGTCTTTTCTACCCTTACCAAGAGGAAAGTGGCCAATGAAAGACAGTGGAAGACCATAGTAAAGAGGCTTTGGCACTACCCAAGAGTAGA
>NC_090759.1:38318716-38331216 GCF_036898095.1 Palaemon carinicauda
GTGTGTGTGTGTGTGTGTGTATAGAGTTGTAAAAGTAAATGCGATTCCTAGTAAAAGATAAAATTGATTATAAAATATATTTAGATAAATGGTACAAATTTCAATTGTAAATACAATATACCTATACATAAATATTCATGTGAATATGATATGATGTATATATATTATAAATTGTAATAGTAAATGTGTATTTTCTAATGAAAGATAAAAAAAAAAGATAATGAGTTTTAGATTTAGGTCCATTTTATTAGCTAAATAAAAGCCTTTTAATAATCCCCCCCTACAAAAAGATTAATTTCTTAACTCATGGTCTGATATATCTACATACCTTTAAATGTTTAAAGTTCTCTTGCTTGAGGCTACACTCGGGCACACTGTTCAATCTAGATTCTCTTCCTCTCCTTTTGTTAAAGTTTTTATAGTTTATATAGGAAATATTTATTTTGATGTTGTTACTATTCTTAAAATGTTTTATTTTTCCTTATTTCCTTTCCTCACTGGGCTATTTTTCCTGTTGAGGTCCCTGGGCTTATAGCATCCTGCTTTTCCAACTAGGGTTGTGGCTTAGCATTTAATAATAGTAATAAAAAGGGTACTCATGAATGGCAGAGGCAAGGGACAGTGACATTGCCCTATCAAGAATGACAATGTCCTAGAGACTGACCATATATACATAAGATCAGCGCCCAACCCCCATCTCCACCCAAGCTAGGACCGAGGAGGGCCAGGCAATGGCTCCTGATGGCTCAGCAGATAGACCTATAGGCTTTCCCAAACCACCCATCCTTAGCTCACAAGGATAGTGTTAGCAGCGACCAAAGGAACTAACGAGTTTGAGCGGGACGCGAACCCCAGTCTGGCGTTCACCAGTCAGGGACGTTACCCCATCGGCCGCCAAAATTCCAAATTTTGCGGTAGTTCTGCAAACAAGTTGACGAAAAAAGCAAATATCAAACAACGTGGATAATAAACATGACTTTGGTGAGATAAAAAAAATTCAATATAGATATGTATTGAAAGCCAATCACTTCTTCTCTACACTGTTAGAAATTTGCAAAAAAAAAAAAAAAAAAAATAAATAAAATAAAATAAATAATAAAAAAAAAACGGAAAATATCTGGCAACATTTATTCCAGGATTTTTACTGTTTTAAATCCAGATATATTGACGTAAAGGAGTGATATTACGGTCACCAATCCGTGAAAAATTAATAACAAAGTAAGGTAAAATTAGGGTCGCCTGTATTTTACTGAAATACGGTTGAGAACAGTTTATTTTTATGGATAATTTCCGATTAAAATTACGGATTTTTTTTTATCTAACAGTATAGATCACAGAACATTTTGAATATTAATTTTGAATCTGTTTGTGGCAGTATACACACTTAAAAAAACCGTAATTTTAATAGGAAATATACTGTTCTCAGCCGTATTTCAGTAAAATACAAGCTACCGTAATTTTTTTACAATACTTTGTTATTATTTTTTACGGGATGGAGACCGTAATATCACCCCACGTCAATATATCCTTGTTTTAAAACGGCAAATGCCTGGCAACATTTATCCCAGTATTTTTACCTTTTTGTACGGCATATTTTTAACAGTGCAGACCCCGTCTGTCTGTCTATTATTATTATTATTATTATTATTATTATTATTATTATTATTATTATTATTAGCCAAGCTACAACCCTAATTGGAAAAGCAAGATGCTATAAGCCCAAGGGCTCCAACAGGGAAAAATAGCCCAGTGAGGAAAGGAAATAAGGAAATAAATAAATGATGAGAACGAATTAACAATATATCATTCTAAAAATAGTAACAGCGTCAAAACAGATATGTCCTATATAAACTATTAACAACGTCAAAAACAGGTATGTCATATATGAACTATAAAAAGACTCATGTCAGCCTGGTCAACATGAAAACATTTGTGTAATTATGAATCTCTCTCTCTCTCTCTCTCTCTCTCTCTCTCTCTCTCTCAAACATTTCTCTAATTATAAGTCTCTCTCTCTCTCTCTCCTCTCTCTCTCTCTCTCTCTCTCCACACGGATCGTGTTTAATTATGAGTCTCTCCTCTCTCTCTCTCTCTCTCTCTCCACAAGGATCGTGTTTAATTATGAGTCTCTCTCTCTCTCTCTCTCTCTCTCTCTCTCTCTCTCCACAAGGATCGTGTTTAATTATGAGTCTCTCTCTCTCTCTCTCTCTCTCTCTCTCTCTCAATGCTGTTGAGAGAATAACAGCATTATTATTTGTCGTCTAATTCACACCATGAATGAGCTCAAAACTCCGTTATTCCAAACAAATAAAGCGCAGAGTATATGCAGTAACTCCGCTGTATATTTAACAGTAAATTTCGTCATTCGACAATCCTCAGAAGATCATTGAAATACGCGAGTTTGCTTTCCGAGATAAACAATGCGAGGAACAATGGCCCGTCAGTGTTTGCTAAGCCGTCCAGTGACTTTGCATTGGTCGCTATTTGTTTCTTTGTGTTTTTTTTTATCTTGTGATGATGGTCCCTCTCTTGCTTGTTTGCGTATATATATATATATATATATATACTGTATATATATACATATATATATGTATATGTGTGTATATATATGTATATATATTTACTGTATTTATATGTATATATATATGTATATATGTTTACTGTATTTGTATATATATATATATACATACATACAAATACAGTAAATATATATATATATATATATATATATCACTTAGAATAACCGTAATTTTAATCGGAAATTATCCGTAAAAAAGTATACACTGTTCTCAGCAGTATTTCAGTAAAATACAGGCGACCGTAAAATCACTTCTTGATGTCAATATATCTTTTTAAAACGTAAAAATCCTGGAATGAATGTTGCTAGGCATTTGCCGTTTTTTTAATGCAAATTTTTAACAACTTATACATACATACATATACTTAGAGAGAGAGAGAGAGAAGGAGAGAGAGAGGAGAGAGATAGATTGTCTTACTTATTTCACGATAATAAATTTTTCTCTACATTACAACCTGAGAGAGAGAGAGAGAGAGAGAGAGAGGAGAGAGAGAGAATGATCTTACTTATGGCCATAGCGATTAAAAGTAGGCAGTTTACAGCATGTAAGCTTGTATTTTTGTTGATGCTCTGTCTTAAGAAGAACGTTTTTGGGGCAGAAGAAAAAAAGTTTTTGTGTTGATCTCGGCGTTTCAGATCTAACGATGATGTTTTTTTTTACGTTATTGATTGCTTGAAATTTCTGCAGAGCCAAGGTCATGAATATTAACGGAAGCTGTATAATGCTCTTGTGTTATTTTCAGTTATCTTGATAGTTTTAGAGAAGATGGTGTTCAATTATCTTGATAGTTTTTGGAAGGATGCTGATCAATTATCTTGGTGATTTTAGGGAAGATGCTGTTCTATTATCTTGATACTTTTGGAGTCGATGTTGTCCAATTATCTTCATAGTTATGTGAAAGATGCTGTCCAATTATCTTGATACTTTCGGGGGAAGATGCGGTTCAATTATCTTGATACTTTTGGGGAAGATGCTGTTTAATTATATTGAAACTTTTGGGGAAGATGCTGTTTAATTATCTTGAAACTTTTGGGGGAAGATACTGTTCAATCATCTTGATACTTTTGGGGGAAGATGCTGTTCAATCATCTTGATACTTTTGGGGGAAGATACTGTTCAATTATCTTGATACTTTTGGGGGAAGATGCTGTTCAATTATCTTGATACTTTTTGGGAGAAGATACTGTCCAATTATCTTGATACTTTTGGGGGAAAGATGCTGTTTAATTATCTTGATACTTTTGGGAGAAGATACTGTCCAATTATCTTGATACTTTTGGGGGAAAGATGCTGTTCAATTATCTTGATACTTTTGGGAGAAGATACTGTCTAATTATCTTGATACTTTTGCGTTCTTTTCAGTTATCTTGATAGTTTTAGAGAAGTTGATTTTGAATCAGGACAGTTTTACCTATTCATTGTTGAAGGTTGTATCGGAATACCCAATTGAATAAACCTTGGCCTTTACCTCAAGACAATGAGGAGAGGGAAAACTAAAGAATTGGAGCCCAAGTACCCGCATGACGTTGGATGAAAGAAAACTAGACATTGAAAAGGTAAAAAAAAAAATGTCTTGAGAGACAAAAGAGAGGGTCAGTTGAACTGGCCAAAGACGTTTCTCATCGCTGACCAAATGGAGAACAATACAATAACATAACTAACTCTATGATTATTGTATCAAAATGACCGGCACAAGGCTGGTGTCTAATTATGAATCTCTCTCTCTCTCTCTCTCTCCTCTCTCTCTCTCTCTCTCTCTCTCTCTCTCTATGGGTTAATTCGAAAAAAAATTATCGGCAAAAGGTTCTCCATATCTAAAATGCTTTTTTCCCTATCTCTCCAAAACCACAACGTATTTTAGGGAACCAGATCATTTCTCAGCTAATGCTGGGCCAGATGCCGACAGGTGTATTTTTAGATGATGGAATAAAAGAATTACTTTTAAAATCTCATAGAAACCAAACTATGAAATTAGAATAGGGTCACTAAACATACAGACAATATAGAAATATTACTAATTGAGAAAAGTTAACGGAACATTGTGAAACTTCAAACTATCATTCTGCGGGTTTTGAGAAACGAATTATGGACCATATTAAGCTTCAATATATATATAATATATATATATATATATATAACTTCATTTACATTTTTCATGACAATCCTATAGAACAAATAAGGAAGGGTGGTGAATAATATGTCCTCTGTAATTGAGTACGGAGAGCATGCCCAAACCATCTCCATCTACCCCTCAGCATGATTTCATCCACATATGGCACTCGAGTAATCTCTCTGATAGTTTCATTTCTAATCCTGTCCTGCCATTGAACTCCAAATGATATAAAATGTTCTGATTTCCAAGGCGCTTTCACTCTACCTGGAAAAAAAGGAAAAAAAAAAAAAAAAAAAAAAAAAAAAGGGAACATAAAGGGCGTTGTATGGTCCCAAATTACCCTGGTCCTCTTCCATGGGGAGAACGACGTTTGACACGCCCTTCCTTTTGTGTTTCGCGAAGGTAAAGAACCCGCCGGAGGAGGTAAAAAACCCAAAAGAATCTTAATATTCTCGAGGATTGAGAGTTGAAGAAATAAACTCCCACGCTAACTGCTCTACAGTTTATTATTATTATTATTATTATTATTATTATTATTATTATTACTTGTTAAGCTACAACTGTAGTTGGAAAAGCAGGATCCTATAAGCCCAAGGGCTTCAACAGGGAAAATAGCCCAGCGAGGAAAGGAAGCAAGGAAACTAGAAGAGAAGTAATTAACAATTAAAAAAATATATTTTAAGAACAGTAGCAACAAGACCTTTGATATTGACCTTCCAAAATTTAATAATTCTCAGATTTTTTCATAATAATGGACCTTGGCCTTTGGCCTTTGACACTGACCTTCCAAAATTTAATAATTCTCAGCTTTTTTCATAATAATGGACCTTGGCCTTTGACATTGACCTTCCAAAATATAATCATTTTCAGTTATTTTCATAACAGTTAATCCCTGCAATTTTCATTACTCTACGATTAAAATTGTGACCAGGAAGCTGTTTTCAAACAAACACACACAAACAAACAAACAAACTGACAAGGGGTAAAACATAACCTCCTTCCAACTTTGTTGGCGGAGGTAAGGAATCGAATGAGTAACAACGGATTTTTAGGAGATGAAGCTTGTGCTTGGGTGCTGATCATAGTATATATATATGGTCAGTCTCTAGGGCATTGACCTGATTGCTAGGGGCAATGTCACTATCCTTTCACTCTGCCATTCATGAGCTGCCTTTAAACCCTTAAATTGGAACTCTCAAGATGATAATTGCAGTAATTTCATTTCAGTGTTATTCATCGAAGCCATAAATACGTAAATACATGAAAAGCTATGGAAAACAGAGAATAAATGAATTCTAAAGTCATCCACGCGACATTAGTACGGTCTTTAGGAGATATTTAATCTTATTAAATAATGCACTGTATATATATATATATATATATATATATATCTTTAGATATTAGCAAATTAACATCAACCAGTTGAAAGAGCTCAAAGTTCTCTCTCTCTCTCTCTCTCTTCTCTCTCTCTCCTCTCTCTCTCTCTCTCTCAACTAATACCAATTATTTATGTGTCTTTATTACCAAGGTTTCTCTGTGTCTAAGTAAAAAGTGTTTTGCTTATATAGAAATTAGTTGATTTTTTAGAGCAACAATTCTCACTGTTGAATTGGGTAAAGTTATTTATTTAATTTTTATTAGAAACTAATTAAATTAATAATTAATAGACTATTCTTCTTTTGTACATTCTTGCTTATCATTTACATAATCATAGCAATTGATATATATATATATATACTACATACATATATATATATATATATATATAATATATATATATATGTGTGTGTATATATGTATACATACATACATGTATGTATGTATATATATATGTATATATATATACATATATATAAATTATATATATATATATATATATATATATATATATATACATATATATATACATATATATATATATATATATATATATATATATATTGGATATCAACCGCAATATAATTTTTTATGGAATGGAAGATTTTTTTTATAACAGCTTCTGACTGGGTGTATATATATATATATATA
The DNA here is from genome assembly GCF_036898095.1 of Palaemon carinicauda. Taxonomy (NCBI): domain Eukaryota; kingdom Metazoa; phylum Arthropoda; class Malacostraca; order Decapoda; family Palaemonidae; genus Palaemon; species Palaemon carinicauda. The sequence continues at coordinate 38,325,437 of NC_090759.1, forward strand.
TATATATATATATATATATATATATATATTTATATATATGTATATATATATATATATATATATATATATATATATATATATATATATATATATCTGTGAGTATACATACATGCTTACATACATACATACATACATAAAATATCTATATAAAAGTCTTACCTCAAAGATACTCTTGATATAACTTACACATTAGAAGCTTTAAAATTATCCAGAGCTGAGTGGTCATAAGTTTTAAAATTACTTTTCTTAATTTTTATGTCGTTGAGATGACCTTTTAGAAGAAGGAGATGATAATGATGTAGGTGCAAAAGAAGAAGAAATGACGCATGAACGAACGAACGCGGTCTTGGGAAAAAAAAAAGAAAAAAAAGAAAAAAAAAATCCTCGCCCTACGTGTCCGGGTTTCAATTGAAAGGGTTCTGTTTTGCCGGGCGTCGTGATTATAAGTCCTCAAGGGCGTTGGTGGGTGGAACAAGTGTTGGTTAGGTCATGAAAAGAGTCAGAGGTCATCAAGAAGAGCGGACCCAAGCCATTCGTGTTCGTTTTCATTGTTGATATTTGTTATTCAATTTGTTATGCGATTCAAGTTATTTCTCTTCCTTTTGATTTTTTAGTTTTTGTAGTTTATATATGAATAATTTATTTTAATGTTAACTGTTCTTAATTTTTATAGTATACATGAATGATTTATTTAAATGCTCTTAACTATTCTTAAAATGTTTAATTTATTTCCTCATTTCCTTTCCTCACTGAGCTATTTTCCCTGGTGGAGCCCTTGGGCTTATAGCATCCTACTTTTCCAACTAGGGTTGTAGCTTTGCAAGTAATAATAATAATAATAATAATAATAATAATAATAATTGTGTGTTCCTCAGTGCTACGGGTTTGTTTTGTTAAACTTTCTTTTCGGCAAAGGATTCTTGATTACTTTCTTATTACTTTCCATATTGCTATTCGGTATTTAGCTTTCCTTATGCAACTGTTTCCAACATAGATACATTTCTCATTTTGTTATCTCCATTCGTATACAAACCTGCTATTTTCTGGTGCTTTAATAAATCAATTTTTCTGATTTTCAATGTACTCTTATTTCTTACTCAAATAATTATATTTAAACGTTTGGTGAACAAATGTTTAATTATATTAACTGGGCTCTTCAAGGCACTAGAAGAGTTGGAAGACCCAGGCCTACTTGGCTGAGGACTATGAAGCGCGAAGTAGGAGATGATGAATGGAAAAGTATTGATTTAAAAGCTCAAGATAGAGACGACTAGCGAAATCTAACCGAGGCCCTTTGCGTCAATAAGCGTAGGAGATGATGATGAAATATAATTAATTCGATTTAAAAAAAATATGTTCAGCGGCCTCTCAAACTAACCGAGGCCCTTTGCGTCAATAAGCGTAGGAGGAGATGATAATGAAATATAATTAATTCAATTTTAAAAAAATATGTTCAACGGCCTCTCAAACTAACCGAGGCCCTTGGCGTCAATAAGCGTAGGAGGAGATGATAATGAAATATAATTAATTCAATTTTAAAGAAATATGTTCAACGGCCTCTCAAACTAACCGAGGCCCTTTGCGTCAATAAGCGTAGGAGGAGTTGATGATGAAATATAATTAATTCAATTTTAAAAAAATATGTTCAACGGCCTTTCAAACTAACCGAGGCCCTTTGCGTCAATAAGCGTAGGAGGAGATGATGATGAAATATAATTAATTCAATTTTAAAAAAATATGTTCAACGGCCTCTCAAACTAACCGAGGCCCTTTGCGTCAATAAGCGTAGGAGGAGTTGATGATGAAATATAATTAATTCAATTTAAAAAAAATATGTTCAACGGCCTCTCAAACTAACCGAGGCCCTTTGCGTCAATAAGCGTAAGAGGAGATGATGATGAAATATAATTAATTCAATTTTTAAAAAATATGTTCAACGGCCTCTCAAACTAACCGAGGCCCTTTGCGTCAATAAGCGTAGGAGGAGATGATGATGAAATATAATTAATTCAATTTTAAAAAAATATGTTCAACGGCCTCTCAAACTAACCGAGGCCCTTCGCGTCAATAAGCGTAGGAGGAGTTGATGATGAAATATAATTAATTCAATTTTAAAAAAATATGTTCAACGGCCTCTCAAACTAACCGAGGCCCTTCGCGTCAATAAGCGTAGGAGGAGTTGATGATGAAATATAATTAATTCAATTTTAAAAAAATATGTTCAACGGCCTCTCAAACTAACCGAGGCCCTTCGCGTCAATAAGCGTAGGAGGAGTTGATGATGAAATATAATTAATTCAATTTTTGAAAAATATGTTCAACGGCCTCTCAAACTAACCGAGGCCCTTCGCGTCAATAAGCGTAGGAGGAGTTGATGATGAAATATAATTAATTCAATTTTTAAAAAATATGTTCAACGGCCTCTCAAACTAACCGAGGCCCTTTGCGTCAATAAGCGTAGGAGGAGTTGATGATGAAATATAATTAATTCAATTTTAAAAAATATGTTCAACGGCCTCTCAAACTAACCGAGGCCCTTTGCGTCAATAAGCGTAGGAGGAGTTGATGATGAAATATAATTAATTCAATTTTAAAAAAATATGTTCAACGGCCTCTCAAACTAACCGAGGCCCTTTGCGTCAATAAGCGTAGGAGGAGTTGATGATGAAATATAATTATTCAATTTAAAAAAAATATGTTCAACGGCCTCTCAAACTAACCGAGGCCCTTTGCGTCAATAAGCGTAGGAGGAGTTGATGATGAAATATAATTAATTCAATTTTAAAAAAATATGTTCAACGGCCTCTCAAACTAACCGAGGCCCTTTGCGTCAATAAGCGTAAGAGGAGATGATGATGAAATATAATTAATTCAATTTTTAAAAAATATGTTCAACGGCCTCTCAAACTAACCGAGGCCCTTTGCGTCAATAAGCGTAGGAGGAGATGATGATGAAATATAATTAATTCAATTTTTGAAAAATATGTTCAACGGCCTCTCAAACTAACCGAGGCCCTTCGCGTCAATAAGCGTAGGAGGAGTTGATGATGAAATATAATTAATTCAATTTTTAAAAAATATGTTCAACGGCCTCTCAAACTAACCGAGGCCCTTCGCGTCAATAAGCGTAGGAGGAGTTGATGATGAAATATAATTAATTCAATTTTTAAAAAATATGTTCAACGGCCTCTCAAACTAACCGAGGCCCTTTGCGTCAATAAGCGTAGGAGGAGTTGATGATGAAATATAATTAATTCAATTTTAAAAAATATGTTCAACGGCCTCTCAAACTAACCGAGGCCCTTTGCGTCAATAAGCGTAAGAGGAGATGATGATGAAATATAATTAATTCAATTTTAAAAAAATATGTTCAACGGCCTCTCAAACTAACCGAGGCCCTTTGCGTCAATAAGCGTAGGAGGAGATGATGATGAAATATAATTAATTCAATTTTAAAAAAATATGTTCAACGGCCTCTCAAACTAACCGAGGCCCTTCGCGTCAATAAGCGTAGGAGGAGTTGATGATGAAATATAATTAATTCAATTTTAAAAAAATATGTTCAACGGCCTCTCAAACTAACCGAGGCCCTTCGCGTCAATAAGCGTAGGAGGAGTTGATGATGAAATATAATTAATTCAATTTTAAAAAAAATATGTTCAACGGCCTCTCAAACTAACCGAGGCCCTTCGCGTCAATAAGCGTAGGAGGAGTTGATGATGAAATATAATTAATTCAATTTTTGAAAAATATGTTCAACGGCCTCTCAAACTAACCGAGGCCCTTCGCGTCAATAAGCGTAGGAGGAGTTGATGATGAAATATAATTAATTCAATTTTTGAAAAATATGTTCAACGGCCTCTCAAACTAACCGAGGCCCTTCGCGTCAATAAGCGTAGGAGGAGTTGATGATGAAATATAATTAATTCAATTTTAAAGAAATATGTTCAACGGCCTCTCAAACTAACCGAGGCCCTTCGCGTCAATAAGCGTAGGAGGAGTTGATGATGAAATATAATTAATTCAATTTTTGAAAAATATGTTCAACGGCCTCTCAAACTAACCGAGGCCCTTCGCGTCAATAAGCGTAGGAGGAGTTGATGATGAAATATAATTAATTCAATTTTTAAAAAATATGTTCAACGGCCTCTCAAACTAACCGAGGCCCTTTGCGTCAATAAGCGTAGGAGGAGTTGATGATGAAATATAATTAATTCAATTTTTAAAAAATATGTTCAACGGCCTCTCAAACTAACCGAGGCCCTTTGCGTCAATTAGCGTAGGAGGAGTTGATGATGAAATATAATTAATTCAATTTTAAAAAAATATGTTCAACGGCCTCTCAAACTAACAGAGGCCCTTTGCGTCAATAAGCGTAGGAGGAGTTGATGATGAAATATGATTAATTCAATTTTAAAAAAATATGTTCAACGGCCTCTCAAACTAACCGAGGCCCTTTGCGTCAATAAGCGTAGGAGGAGTTGATGATGAAATATAATTAATTCAATTTAAAAAAAATATGTTCAACGGCCTCTCAAACTAACCGAGGCCCTTTGCGTCAATAAGCGTAGGAGGAGATGATGATGAAATATAATTAATTCAATTTTAAAAAAATATGTTCAACGGCCTCTCAAACTAACCGAGGCCCTTCGCGTCAATAAGCGTAGGAGGAGTTGATGATGAAATATAATTAATTCAATTTTAAAAAAATATGTTCAACGGCCTCTCAAACTAACCGAGGCCCTTCGCGTCAATAAGCGTAGGAGGAGTTGATGATGAAATATAATTAATTCAATTTTAAAAAAAATATGTTCAACGGCCTCTCAAACTAACCGAGGCCCTTCGCGTCAATAAGCGTAGGAGGAGTTGATGATGAAATATAATTAATTCAATTTTTGAAAAATATGTTCAACGGCCTCTCAAACTAACCGAGGCCCTTCGCGTCAATAAGCGTAGGAGGAGTTGATGATGAAATATAATTAATTCAATTTTTGAAAAATATGTTCAACGGCCTCTCAAACTAACCGAGGCCCTTCGCGTCAATAAGCGTAGGAGGAGTTGATGATGAAATATAATTAATTCAATTTTAAAGAAATATGTTCAACGGCCTCTCAAACTAACCGAGGCCCTTCGCGTCAATAAGCGTAGGAGGAGTTGATGATGAAATATAATTAATTCAATTTTTGAAAAATATGTTCAACGGCCTCTCAAACTAACCGAGGCCCTTCGCGTCAATAAGCGTAGGAGGAGTTGATGATGAAATATAATTAATTCAATTTTTAAAAAATATGTTCAACGGCCTCTCAAACTAACCGAGGCCCTTTGCGTCAATAAGCGTAGGAGGAGTTGATGATGAAATATAATTAATTCAATTTTTAAAAAATATGTTCAACGGCCTCTCAAACTAACCGAGGCCCTTTGCGTCAATTAGCGTAGGAGGAGTTGATGATGAAATATAATTAATTCAATTTTAAAAAAATATGTTCAACGGCCTCTCAAACTAACAGAGGCCCTTTGCGTCAATAAGCGTAGGAGGAGTTGATGATGAAATATGATTAATTCAATTTTAAAAAAATATGTTCAACGGCCTCTCAAACTAACCGAGGCCCTTTGCGTCAATAAGCGTAGGAGGAGTTGATGATGAAATATAATTAATTCAATTTAAAAAAAATATGTTCAACGGCCTCTCAAACTAACCGAGGCCCTTTGCGTCAATAAGCGTAAGAGGAGATGATGATGAAATATAATTAATTCAATTTTTAAAAAATATGTTCAACGGC
>NC_090759.1:38336216-38341216 GCF_036898095.1 Palaemon carinicauda
ACAATGGTATACAGTGCGACTCAACAATATCAATGTAAGATCATTACTCTCTCTCTCTCTCTCTCTCTCTCTCTCTCTCTCTCTCTCTCTCTCTCTCTCTCTCTCTCTCGCTGTGATAATGATACACAGTTATACAGAATACTTATTCTGATATATTTTTTTTTCTCTCTCTCTCTCTCTCTCTCTCTCTCTCTCTCTCTCTCTCTCTCTCTCCAGTTGTGACCTCCAACAGCCAACTATCATCAGTAACAGACAAGCAACAGGGATGCACCTGATCCATAGCGTTTAACCTCCAACCCCTGGACCGGACGGGAGAGGCCAGGCCTCCGAAATACCTCAACGGTAAGACCGTCGAGGAACCAGCCTGGAATCCCGAAAGGGCCAAGAGAAGTCAAAAGGGACAAAAAGTGCTTTTAAAAGAACACGGACCGAGTTACCTTTCTCGTACATGACAGCACTCTCTAATGACAGATCGATGTTCAGATAGAACCATGCTAATTAAACTCTCTCTCTCTCTCTCTCTCTCTCTCTCTCTCTCTCTCTCTCTCTCAGACTTGCAGCTGAGGTAGTAAACAGTAACACGGCAAACGAGTTCAAGAATAAGAACAAATGGAGTCTCCCTGGATGTACTCTAAAAAGTCTTTGAGACACCCAAAATATCCTTGTAACTCTCTCTCTCTCTCTCTCTCTCTCTCTCTCTCTCTCTCTCTCTCTCTCTCTCTCTCTCTCTCTCTCTCTCTCTCTTTAATTCAAGAATAATTTAAACAAGATCATAAGAACTTTAAACGTTCAAACCAAATCGCTCTACCTAAGAGTCAAATGGAGTCTCCCTGGATGAACTCTAAAAAGTCTTTGAGACACCCAAAATCCTTGTAACTCTCTCTCTCTCTCTCTCTCTCTCTCTCTCTCTCTCTCTCTCTCTCTCTCTCTCTCTCTCTCTCTCTCTCTCTCTCTCTTTAATTCAAGAATAAGTTAAACAAGATCATAAGAACTCTTTAAACGTTCAAACCAAATCGCTCTACCTAAGAGTTAAATGGAGTCTCCCTGGATGAACTCTAAAAAGTCTTTGAGACACCCAAAATCCTTGTAACTCTCTCTCTCTCTCTCTCTCTCTCTCTCTCTCTCTCTCTCTCTCTCTCTCTCTCTCTCTCTTTAATTCAAGAATAAGTTAAACAAGATCATAAGAACTCTTTAAACGTTCAAACCAAATCGCTCTACCTAAGAGTTAAATGGAGTCTCCCTGGATGGACTCTAAAAAGTCTTTGAGACACCCAAAATCCTTGTAGCTCTCTCTCTCTCTCTCTCTCTCTCTCTCTCTCTCTCTCTCTCTCTCTCTCTCTTACACACACGCAGACAAATACATACACATCTAGCTTTATGTTTAGATAAATAGGGGTTTTGGGAAGTCTCTAGGTCTACCTGCTGAGTCATCAGTAGTCATTACCTGGCCCTCCCTGGTCCTACCATGTGTGGAGAGGGGTTTGGATGCTGATTACATGTATTTATGGCCAGTCTCTAGGGAATTATCTTGCTTGCCAGGGCAATGTCACCGCCCCTTGTCTCTGCCATTCATGAATCGCCTTTAAACCTGGCCAGATACCGTTTGCTATCGTAAACCTTTGTTATTTGAATAATTTAGCTTTAGCAACATTCTTGGAAACTTGTTTATTTATCAATACACAACAAAAATATTCTCAAAGGGGCAAACTCGGCACGTTTAAATGTTTAAAGGCCGCTCATGAATGGCAGAGGCAAGGGAAAGTGACATTACCCTATCAAGCAGGAAAATGTCCTAGAGATAGACCATATATACATGTAATCAGCACCCAAGCCCCTTTCCACACAAGCTAGGACCAAGGAGAACCAGACAATGGCTGCTGATGACTCAACAGAGAGAGATTATAGGCTCCCCCATCCCTAGCTCACAAGGATGGTGAGGTTGCAGCGACCAAAGAAGCAAACGAGTTTGAGCAGGACTCGAACCCTAGTCTGGCATTTATCAGTCAGGGACGTTTCCACATCGGCCACCACACGCAGCCATGAGCAATAAACTATTCTTACTTTAATATGACGACATCTTTTCTTTTCCTTTTTCTTTTCTTTGTCATGAAGCGTTTGCTAATGGGGATTGTGTATTTAACACCCATGCTTGAAGGGAATGTCATAGGAGTTTCTTTTTCCCCATCGTAATCTCAACTTTCCATAAATTATGGTGACGCGGTTGATTCAAAGCAGTTATTTTATCATTGTTTATGCCATTTTGTGTACTTGGTTTTCCCAAGCAATTGGTTCCATTGACTTTTCTATTTTGATCCTGACTTTTGTGGAAAAGATAAAGATAGGAATGTTTTCTACGTAATTTTATATCCAATTCGTTTCTTCTGTTATTGAATTTATTGAAGATGTTATTATCAAGAGCTTTAGTAATATATCTAAATTCATCATCATCATCATCATCATATCCTCCTACGCATGTTGACGCAAAGGGCCTCGGTTGGATTTCACCAGTCGTCTCTATCTTGAGCTTTTAATTCTATACTTCTCCATTCGTCATCTCCTACCTCGCGTTTCATAGTTCTCAGCCATGTAGGTCTGTGTCTTCCAACTCTTCTAGTGCCTTGGGGAGTGCGAAGAAATTTGATTTTTCGCAATATACGATATCATGGTGAGGGGTAGATGGAGATGGTTTGGGCACTCTTTGCACTCCCCAAGAGAGATTGGTTCACCAAAAGTTCAGCTGGGCTCCACAAAGCACTAGAGGAATTGGAAGACCCAGGCCTATATGGGTGAGGACTATGAAGCGCGAAGTAGGAGATGATGAATGGAGAAGTATTGAATTAAAAGCTCAAGATAGATATGACTGGCGAAATCTAACAGAGGCCCTTTGCGTCAATAATCGTAGGAGGAGGCGATGATAATGATGATAATGACATCATACTTTTAAAGTACTTGAAGAAGAATTCGACTCTGTAAGAAATAATTATATGAAGTTATGGAAACTATTTGGACGTGAGCGTGAAAATGCGCAAAAGAATAGTTTCTCGGAAAACAAAGAACAATAGTGTAATTCTCCATTCATAAAACGTACTCTCTTGTCTTTCTTTTCTCCACTGCTATTGTCTTTTTTTTTTTTTTTTTTTTTTTTGCTTTAGGATTGTGACGTCATTCGAGTAGTTATTATTCATACTATCTATGTCTTTGTTATTGCAGTGTGTATGCACACACACACATATATATATATATATATATATATATATATATATACAGATGGATAGATATAGCACACACATATACATATGTATATATATACATACATACTATATATATATATATATATATATATATATATGTGTGTGTGTGTATGTGTGTTATATCTATCTATCTGTATATATATATATATATAAATATATATATACATATATATATATATATATATATATATATATATATATATATATATATATATATATATATATATATATATATATATATATATCATCCGTTACTAATTCACTGCAGCAAAATGGCCTCAGACATGACCTTCCACTCGCGCCTGTTTATGGTCTTGCTGTGCCTGTCAACGCCCGCAAACTTTCCTAGTTCGTCAAACCATCGTCTTCTCTTCCTTCCCCTGGTTCTTTTACAATTACTCAGGATCCATTCTGTTATGTTTGTGTATGTATGTGTGTATACATACGAATATACATGCGTGTTTATGTTGATTCATGCCAGTATACATGTACATACTCATAAGGTACCAAACGCAAATAGTCACTATCATTCTTCATTCATCTTTAGAAATATTCGCATCTTAAATGAACGAAATTATTTTAATACCGAAGTCCTTAAGTCCTTCTTTGCAGAAAATGAAGGATATCAACAGAATCCTTTTTACATTTATCGAAAATCCTCATCAGAAAAGTACATGACGCAAGAATGAAACAGAGATTCAGATAAAAGAATTATCTGGCGACTTTGATGTATTACGTGTTTTACTGATATTGTCTCTCTCTCTCTCTCTCTCTCTCTCTCTCTTTCTCTCTCTCTCTCTCTCTCTCTCTCTCTCTCTATATATATATATATATATATATATGTATATATATATATATAGAGAGAGAGAGAGAGAATATATATATATATATATATATATATATATATATATATAGAGAGAGAGAGAGAGAGAGAGAGAGAGAGAGAGAGAGAGAGAGAGAGAGAGAGAGGAAATAAGGAAATGAATAAACTATTTGAAAAGTAATAAAAGATTTAAATGAAATATTTTAAGAACAGTAACAACGTTAAAACAATAAGATATTTTAAGAAAAGTCACAACATTAAAACAATAAAATGTTTTAAGAACAGTAACAACATTAAAACAGATCTTCATATATAAACTATAAAGAGAGACACATGTCCGCCTGTTCAAAAAAAAAAAAAAAAAAAAAAACGGGAAAAAACATTTGCTGTAACTTTGAACTTTTGAAGTTCCACTGATTCAGCTACCCGATTAGGAAGATCATTCCACAACTTGGTCATAGCTGGAATAAAACTCATAGAATAATGTGTAGTACTGAGCCTGATGCATTTGTTAAATGGTAATTTAATCCCTTTGGAATACCTATAATTTCTCATGGAGCACACATGCTGAAGCCACGCCTGCAATCAAAGGGCATTTAACTGTTCTCTCCAAGCAAACCCATTCTGTAAATGGTAACCAAATATGGCGTTTCGGAGACAAGATGATCACTATTTTCGTTAGCATTGAAATCTCTCTAAAGTACCTGTCGTCCTCTTTGCAGTTCTTCACTTGAATTTATTTATGTTCGTGATCACTATTTGTCTTAGCATTTAAATCTCTAATAAGTACCCGTTCAAACAGGTCAGTTTTTGCATTAATGATTCATTAAAAGTCTCTCTCTCTCTCTCTCTCTCTCTCTCTCTCTCTCTCTCTCTCTCTCCAAAGCAAATGGAGACTCCGTGGATGGACTAACTAAAAAGTCTTT
>NC_090759.1:38348716-38350934 GCF_036898095.1 Palaemon carinicauda
GCAAGATGCTCCAACAGGGAAAAATAGCCCAGTGAGGAAAGGAAATAAGGAAATAAATAAATGATGAGAATAAATTAACAATATATCATTCTAAAAACAGTAACAGCGTCAAAACAGATATGTCCTATATAAATTATTAACAACGTCAAAAACAGATATGTCATATATAAATTATAAAAAGACTCATGTCAGCCTGGTCAACATAAAAAACATTTGCTCCAACTTTGAACTTTTGAAGTTCTACTGATTCAACTACCCGATAGGAAGATCATTCCACAACTTGGTAAAAGCTGGAATAAAACTTCTAGAGTACTGCGTAGTATTGAGCCTCATGATGAAGAAGGCCCTGCAATTAGAATTAACTGCCTGCCTAGTATTTAATAATGAATGTAATTTTGTATCTAAAGTTTCTATCGTGTATCAAGTTAAATCTGTTGTTTCAATAGCTGGTTTTCTATTTTTCTTAAGACATTTGCTTCATAAACGTCCCTCTGGATTTTCAGAACAGTTTTAACATTTGTTTTGCTACAAATAACGCTTTAGTTTATCTGTTTCAAAAACAGTTTTGTTTAAATATTCTGTTCATAGAAGAGTAAATCAGTTTTAATTCTAAAACATAGGTATATAATTTTATTAAAGATTCATCTGACAGTTTTAAATGCGGTTTTATTGACAATAGTGGTCAAACGAAGTTGTTTTTTAAAAGGTTTCATAAAGCAACATTAATAGCATTGAAATACATACTCTCTTAGAGTAGGTATAAAAGCGGTATTGCATGAAAATCAATTGCTTACCTAAGCTCCAAGAGCAGTTTTTCCTTATAAAATAGGAAGACTCCAACCATTTTCTAAGCTTCGACCTCGAGAATCTCTTTTCGGTGAAAGTGAAAAGTCGAAGAATCTGAACGACCTTGGATTGCAATTGAGTCTATTGTCTTTTTAATGAAGCCTTTGTGCTTCTTATACAGTATTTGATTGACCTTGCAGAAAATTTATTTGATTTTACCATTAATTTAATGTGAAGAGAGAGAGAGAGAGAGAGAGAGAGAGAGAGAGAGAGGTCTCTGCTTGTATTGCAGATCGTGATATTGATGGAAAAGAAATGAATAGAAAAAGTGGAGGAAATATCAAGTAGAAGGAGATATGAATGGCAGAGGCGAGGGACAATGACGTTGCCCTAACGAGTAGGACAATGCTCTAGACACTGAACATATATTACATTATTTATATATATATATATATATATATACTGTATATATATATGTATATGTATATATAAATATATATATATATATATATATACTGTATATATAATGTATATGTATATATATATTATATATATATATGTATATATATATATATATATAATATATATATTTATATATATATAAATATATATATATATAATATATAGATATATATATATATTGATAATAATAATAATAGTAATAATAATAATAATAATAATGCCATTACCCTAGCAAGCAGGACAATACCCTAGAAAATGACCATATATACATATGATCAGCGCCCAAGCCCCCTCTCCACCCAAGCTAGGACCAAGAAGGTTTAAAGGCCGCTCATGAATGTCAGAGGTAAGGGACAGTGTCATTGCCCTAGCAAGCAGGACAATGCCTTATAGACTGAATATATGTATATATATATATATATATATATACACACACATATGCATATGATCAGCGCCCAAGCCCCCTCTCCTCCCAAAGATAGGACCAAGGAGGGCCAGCCAATGGCTGCTGAGGACTTAAGTAGGTAGACCTATAGGCTCCCCCAAATCCCTCCCATCCTTAGCTCGCAAAACTTACTCGAATCTATCGGAAATTAGTGATTAATGATATATTTACCAATAAATCTTGTTATACTAAAGATTCATTAAAGTTCCAAGGACATCTTAACGGTGCAGTGCAAGTGTTGCTGTAATTTTGGACTTCCATGCAATGAATTTTAGCTAAAACATCTAATTCATGCTGAATTGTGGTTATGGTAGAATCCTGATAACTGATTGGTTCTGTGGTCTCAAGATTATTTAATTAAATGCAATTTTGGAATGCAATTAGCCTTCTAAGAAACCGGCTTAGTTGAGTGTAATAGTTTTAGAAGTGTCATCATCATTATCTCTTCCTACACTTATTGAAGCAAAGGGCCTCGGTTAGATTTCGCCAGTCGTCTCTATCTTGAGCTTTTGAATCAATACTTCT
>NC_090759.1:38351434-38371434 GCF_036898095.1 Palaemon carinicauda
TCCACTGTCTTTCATTGGCCACTTTCCTCTTGATAAGTGGTAGAAGAGACTCTTTAGCTATGGTAAGCAGCTCTTCTAGGAGAAGGACACTCAAAAATCAAACCATTGTTCTCTACTCTTGGGTAGTGCCATAGCCTCTTTACTATGGTCTTCCACTGTCTTTATTTGGCCACTTTCCTCTTGGTAAGGGTAGAAGAGACTCTTTAGCTATGGTAGGCAGCTCTTCTAGGAGAAGGACACTCAAAAATCAAACCATTGTTCTCTACTCTTGGGTAGTGCCATAACCTCTGTACTATGGTCTTCCACTGTCTTTCATTGGCCACTTTCCTCTTGCTAAGTGGTAGAAGAGACTCTTTAGCTATGGTAAGCAGCTCTTCTAGGAGAAGGACACTCCAAAATCAAACCATTGTTCTCTACTTTTAAGTAGTGCCATAGCCTCTTTACTATGGTCTTCCACTGTCTTTCATTGGCCACTTTCCTCTTGATAAGTGGTAAAAGAGACTCTTTAGCTATGGTAAGCAGCTCTTCTAGGAGAAGGACACTCTAAAATCAAACCATTGTTCTCTAGTCTTGGGTAGTGCCATAGCCTCTTTACTATGGTCTTCCACTGTCTTTATTTGGCCACTTTCCTCTTGGTAAGGGTAGAAGCGACTCCTTAGCTATGGTAAGCAGCTCTTCTAGGAGAAGGACACTCAAAAATCAAACCATTGTTCTCTAGTCTTAGGTAGTGCCATAGCCTCTTTACTATGGTCTTCCACTATCTTTATTTGGCCACTTTCCTCTTGGTAAGGGTAGAAGAGACTCTTTAGCTATGGTAAGCAGCTCTTCTAGGAGAAGGACACTCCAAAATCAAACCATTGTTCTCTAGTCTTGGGTAGTGCCATAGCCTCTTTACTATGGTCTTCCACTGTCTTTATTTGGCCACTTTCCTCTTGGTAAGGGTAGAAGAGACTCTTTAGCTATGGTAAGCAGCTCTTCTAGGAGAAGGACACTCCAAAATCAAACCATTGTTCTCTAGTCTTGGGTAGTGCCATAGCCTCTTTACTATGGTCTTCCACTGTCTTTCATTGGCCACTTTCCTCTTGGTAAGGGTAGAAGAGACTCCTTAGCTATGGTAAGCAACTCTTCTAGGAGAAGGACACTCAAAAATCAAACCATTGTTCTCTACTCTTGGGTAGTGCCATAGCCTCTGTACTATGGTCTTCCACTGTCTTTCATTGGCCACTTTCCTCTTGGTAAGGGTAGAAGAGACTCTTTAGCTATGGTAAGCAGCTCTTCTAGGAGAAGGACACTAAAAAATCAAACCATTGTTCTCTACTCTTGGGTAGTGCCATAGCCTCTGTACTATGGTCTTCCACTGTCTTTCATTGGCCACTTTCCTCTTGATAAGGGTAGAAGAGACTCTTTAGCTATGGTAAGCAGCTCTTCTAGGAGAAAAACACTCAAAAATCAAACCATTGTTCTCTACTCTTGGGTAGTGCCATAGCCTCTGTACTATGGTCTTCCACTGTCTTTCATTGGCCACTTTCCTCTTGGTAAGGGTAGAAGAGACTCTTTAGCTATGGTAAGCAGCTCTTCTAGGAGAAGGACACTAAAAAATCAAACCATTGTTCTCTACTCTTGGGTAGTGCCATAGCCTCTGTACTATGGTCTTCCACTGTCTTTCATTGGCCATTTTCCTCTTGGTAAGGGTAGAAGAGACTCCTTAGCTATGGTAAGCAGCTCTTCTAGGAGAAGGACACTCAAAAATCAAACCATTGTTCTCTACTCTTGGGTAGTGCCATAGCCTCTGTACTATGGTCTTCCACTGTCTTTCATTGGCCACTTTCCTCTTGGTAAGGGTAGAAGAGACTCTTTAGCTATGGTAAGCAGCTCTTCTAGGAGAAGGACACTAAAAAATCAAACCATTGTTCTCTACTCTTGGGTAGTGCCAAAGCCTCTTTACTATGGTCTTCCACTGTCTTTCATTGGCCACTTTCCTCTTGGTAAGGGTAGAAGAGACTCCTTAGCTATGGTAAGCAGCTCTTCTAGGAGGACACTCAAAAATCAAACCATTGTTCTCTAGTCTTGGGTAGTGCCATAGCCTCTTTACTATGGTCTTCCACTGTCTTTCATTGGCCACTTTCCTCTTGGTAAGGGTAGAAGAGACTCCTTAGCTATGGTAAGCAGCTCTTCTAGGAGAAGGACACTCCAAAATCAAACCATTGTTCTCTACTCTTGGGTAGTGCCATAGCCTCTTTACTATGGTCTTCCACTGTCTTTCATTGGCAACTTTCCTCTTGGTAAGGGTAGAAGAGACTCCTTAGCTATGGTAAGCAGCTCTTCTAGGAGGACACTCCAAAATCAAACCATTGTTCTCTACTCTTGGGTAGTGCCATAGCCTCTGTACTATGGTCTTCCACTGTCTTTCATTGGCCACTTTCCTCTTGGTAAGGGTAGAAGAGACTCTTTAGCTATGGTAAGCAGCTCTTCTAGGAGAAGGACACTCAAAAATCAAACCATTGTTCTCTACTCTTGGGTAGTGCCATAGCCTCTTTACTATGGTCTTCCACTGTCTTTCATTGGCAACTTTCCTCTTGGTAAGGGTAGAAGAGACTCCTTAGCTATGGTAAGCAGCTCTTCTAGGAGGACACTCAAAAATCAAACCATTGTTCTCTAGTCTTGGGTAGTGCCATAGCCTCTTTACTATGGTCTTCCACTGTCTTTCATTGGCCACTTTCCTCTTGGTAAGGGTAGAAGAGACTCCTTAGCTATGGTAAGCAGCTCTTCTAGGAGAAGGACACTCCAAAATCAAACCATTGTTCTCTACTCTTGGGTAGTGCCATAGCCTCTTTACTATGGTCTTCCACTGTCTTTCATTGGCCACTTTCCTCTTGGTAAGGGTAGAAGAGACTCTTTAGCTATGGTAAGCAGCTCTTCTAGGAGGAGGACACTCAAAAATCAAACCATTGTTCTCTACTCTTGGGTAGTGCCATAGCCTCTGTACTATGGTCTTCCACTGTCTTTCATAAGCCACTTTCCTCTTGATAAGGGTAGAAGAGACTCTTTAGCTATGGTAAGCAGCTCTTCTAGGAGAAGAACACTCAAAAATCAAACCATTGTTCTCTACTCTTGGGTAGTGCCATAGCCTCTGTACTATGGTCTTCCACTGTCTTTCATTGGCCACTTTCCTCTTGGTAAGGGTAGAAGAGACTCTTTAGCTATGGTAAGCAGCTCTTCTAGGAGAAGGACACTAAAAAATCAAACCATTGTTCTCTACTCTTGGGTAGTGCCATAGCCTCTGTACTATGGTCTTCCACTGTCTTTCATTGGCCACTTTCCTCTTGATAAGTGGTAGAAGAGACTCTTTAGCTATGGTAAGCAGCTCTTCTAGGAGAAGGACACTCAAAAATCAAACCATTGTTCTCTACTCTTGGGTAGTGCCATAGCCTCTGTACTATGGTCTTCCACTGTCTTTCATTGGCCACTTTCCTCTTGGTAAGGGTAGAAGAGACTCTTTAGCTATGGTAAGCAGCTCTTCTAGGAGAAGGACACTAAAAAATCAAACCATTGTTCTCTACTCTTTGGTAGTGCCATAGCCTCTGTACTATGGTCTTCCACTGTCTTTCATTGGCCATTTTCCTTTTGGTAAGGGTAGAAGAGACTCCTTAGCTATGGTAAGCAGCTCTTCTAGGAGAAGGACACTCCAAAATCAAACCATTGTTCTCTACTCTTGGGTAGTGCCATAGCCTCTTTACTATGGTCTTCCACTGTCTTTCATTGGCCACTTTCCTCTTGGTAAGGGTAGAAGAGACTCCTTAGCTATGGTAAGCAGCTCTTCTAGGAGAAGGACACTCCAAAATCAAACCATTGTTCTCTACTCTTGAGTAGTGCCATAGCCTCTTTACTATGGTCTTCCACTGTCTTTCATTGGCCACTTTCCTCTTGGTAAGGGTAGAAGAGACTCCTTAGCTATGGTAAGCAGCTCTTCTAGAAGAAGGACACTCAAAAATCAAACCATTGTTCTCTACTCTTTGGTAGTGCCATAGCCTCTTTACTATGGTCTTCCACTGTCTTTCATTGGCCACTTTCCTCTTGGTAAGGGTAGAAGAGACTCCTTAGCTATGGTAAGCAGCTCCTCTAGGAGAAGGATACTCAAAAATCAAACCATTGTTCTCTACTCTTTGGTAGTGCCATAGCCTCTTTACTATGGTCTTCCACTGTCTTTCATTGGCCACTTTCCTCTTGGTAAGGGTAGAAGAGACTCTTTAGCTATGGTAAGCAGCTCTTCTAGGAGAAGGACACTAAAAAATCAAACCATTGTTCTCTACTCTTGGGTAGTGCCATAGCCTCTGTACTATGGTCTTCCACTGTCTTTCATTGGCCATTTTCCTCTTGGTAAGGGTAGAAGAGACTCCTTAGCTATGGTAAGCAGCTCTTCTAGGAGAAGGACACTCCAAAATCAAACCATTGTTCTCTACTCTTGGGTAGTGCCATAGCCTCTTTACTATGGTCTTCCACTGTCTTTCATTGGCTACTTTCCTCTTGGTAAGGGTAGAAGAGACTCCTTAGCTATGGTAAGCAGCTCTTCTAGGAGAAGGACACTCCAAAATCAAACCATTGTTCTCTACTCTTGAGTAGTGCCATAGCCTCTTTACTATGGTCTTCCACTGTCTTTCATTGGCCACTTTCCTCTTGGTAAGGGTAGAAGAGACTCCTTAGCTATGGTAAGCAGCTCTTTTAGGAGAAGGATACTCAAAAATCAAACCATTGTTCTCTACTCTTGGGTAGTGCCATAGCCTCTTTACTATGGTCTTCCACTGTCTTTATTTGGCCACTTTCCTCTTGGTGAGGGTAGAAGAGACTCCTTATCTATGGTAAGCAGCTCTTCTAGGAGAAAGACACTCAAAAATCAAACCATTGTTCTCTACTCTTGGGTAGTGCCATAGCCTCTGTACTATGGTCTTCCACTGTCTTTCATTGGCCACTTTCCTCTTGGTAAGGGTAGAAGAGACTCTTTAGCTATGGTAAGCATCTCTTCTAGGAGAAGGACACTCAAAAATCAAACCATTGTTCTCTACTCTTGGGTAGTGCCATGGCCTCTTTACTTTGGTCTTCCACTGTCTTTATTTGGCCACTTTCCTCTTGGTAAGGGTAGAAGAGACTCTTTAGCTATGGTAGGCAGCTCTTCTAGGAGAAGGACACTCCAAAATCAAACCATTGTTCTCTACTCTTGGGTAGTGCCATAGCCTCTTTACTATGGTCTTCCACTGTCTTTCATTGGCCACTTTCCTCTTGGTAAGGGTAGAAGAGACTCCTTAGCTATGGTAAGCAGCTCTTCTAGGAGAAGGACACTCAAAAATCAAACCATTGTTCTCTACTCTTGGGTAGTGCCAAAGCCTCTTTACTATGGTCTTCCACTGTCTTTCATTGGCCACTTTCCTCTTGGTAAGGGTAGAAGAGACTCCTTAGCTATGGTAAGCAGCTCTTCTAGGAGAAGGACACTCAAAAATCAAACCATTGTTCTCTACTCTTGGGTAGTGCCATAGCCTCTTTACTATGGTCTTCCACTGTCTTTCATTGGCCACTTTCCTCTTGGTAAGGGTAGAAGAGACTCCTTAGCTATGGTAAGCAGCTCTTCTAGGAGAAGGACACTCCAAAATCAAACCATTGTTCTCTACTCTTGGGTAGTGCCATAGCCTCTTTACTATGGTCTTCCACTGTCTTTCATTGGCCACTTTCCTCTTGGTAAGGGTAGAAGAGACTCCTTAGCTATGGTAAGCAGCTCTTCTAGGAGGACACTCAAAAATCAAACCATTGTTCTCTAGTCTTGGGTAGTGCCATAGCCTCTTTACTATGGTCTTCCACTGTCTTTCATTGGCCACTTTCCTCTTGGTAAAAGTAGAAGAGACTCTTTAGCTATGGTAAGCAGCTATTCTAAGAGAAGGACACTCAAAAATCAAACCATTGTTCTCTACTCTTGGGTAGTGCCATAGCCTCTTTACTATGGTCTTCCACTGTCTTTCATTGGCCACTTTCCTCATGGTAAGGGTAGAAGAGACTCTTTAGCTATGGTAAGCAGCTCTTCTAGGAGGAGGACACTCAAAAATCAAACCATTGTTTTCTACTCTTGGGTAGTGCCATAGCCTCTGTACTATGGTCTTCCACTGTCTTTCATTGGCCACTTTCCTCTTGATAAGGGTAGAAGAGACTCTTTAGCTATGGTAAGCAGCTCTTCTAGGAGAAGAACACTCAAAAATCAAACCATTGTTCTCTACTCTTGGGTAGTGCCATAGCCTCTGTACTATGGTCTTCCACTGTCTTTCATTGGCCACTTTCCTCTTGGTAAGGGTAGAAGAGACTCTTTAGCTATGGTAAGCAGCTCTTCTAGGAGAAGGACACTAAAAAATCAAACCATTGTTCTCTACTCTTGGGTAGTGCCATAGCCTCTGTACTATGGTCTTCCACTGTCTTTCATTGGCCATTTTCCTCTTGGTAAGGGTAGAAGAGACTCCTTAGCTATGGTAAGCAGCTCTTCTAGGAGAAGGACACTCCAAAATCAAACCATTGTTCTCAACTCTTGGGTAGTGCCATAGCCTCTTTACTATGGTCTTCCACTGTCTTTCATTGGCCACTTTCCTCTTGGTAAGGGTAGAAGAGACTCCTTAGCTATGGTAAGCAGCTCTTCTAGGAGAAGGACACTCCAAAATCAAACCATTGTTCTCTACTCTTGAGTAGTGCCATAGCCTCTTTACTATGGTCTTCCACTGTCTTTCATTGGCCACTTTCCTCTTGGTAAGGGTAGAAGAGACTCCTTAGCTATGGTAAACAGCTCTTCTAGGAGAAAGATACTCAAAAATCAAACCATTGTTCTCTACTCTTGGGTAGTGCCATAGCCTCTTTACTATGGTCTTCCACTGTCTTTCATTGGCAACTTTCCTCTTGGTAAGGGTAGAAGAGACTCCTTAGCTATGGTAAGCAGCTCTTCTAGGAGAAGGACACTCAAAAATCAAACCATTGTTCTCTACTCTTGGGTAGTGCCATAGCCTCTGTACTATGGTCTTCCACTGTCTTTATTTGGCCACTTTCCTCTTGGTAAGGGTAGAAGAGACTCTTTAGCTATGGTAGGCAGCTCTTCTAGGAGAAGGACACTCAAAAATCAAACCATTGTTCTCTACTCTTGGGTAGTGCCATAACCTCTGTACTATGGTCTTCCACTGTCTTTCATTGGCCACTTTCCTCTTGATAAGTGGTAGAAGAGACTCTTTAGCTATGGTAAGCAGCTCTTCTAGGAGAAGGACACTCAAAAATCAAACCATTGTTCTCTACTCTTGGGTAGTGCCATAGCCTCTTTACTATGGTCTTCCACTGTCTTTATTTGGCCACTTTCCTCTTGGTAAGGGTAGAAGAGACTCTTTAGCTATGGTAGGCAGCTCTTCTAGGAGAAGGACACTCAAAAATCAAACCATTGTTCTCTACTCTTGGGTAGTGCCATAACCTCTGTACTATGGTCTTCCACTGTCTTTCATTGGCCACTTTCCTCTTGCTAAGTGGTAGAAGAGACTCTTTAGCTATGGTAAGCAGCTCTTCTAGGAGAAGGACACTCCAAAATCAAACCATTGTTCTCTACTTTTAAGTAGTGCCATAGCCTCTTTACTATGGTCTTCCACTGTCTTTCATTGGCCACTTTCCTCTTGATAAGTGGTAAAAGAGACTCTTTAGCTATGGTAAGCAGCTCTTCTAGGAGAAGGACACTCTAAAATCAAACCATTGTTCTCTAGTCTTGGGTAGTGCCATAGCCTCTTTACTATGGTCTTCCACTGTCTTTATTTGGCCACTTTCCTCTTGGTAAGGGTAGAAGCGACTCCTTAGCTATGGTAAGCAGCTCTTCTAGGAGAAGGACACTCAAAAATCAAACCATTGTTCTCTAGTCTTAGGTAGTGCCATAGCCTCTTTACTATGGTCTTCCACTATCTTTATTTGGCCACTTTCCTCTTGGTAAGGGTAGAAGAGACTCTTTAGCTATGGTAAGCAGCTCTTCTAGGAGAAGGACACTCCAAAATCAAACCATTGTTCTCTACTCTTGGGTAGTGCCATAGCCTCTTTACTATGGTCTTCCACTGTCTTTATTTGGCCACTTTCCTCTTGGTAAGGGTAGAAGAGACTCTTTAGCTATGGTAAGCAGCTCTTCTAGGAGAAGGACACTCCAAAATCAAACCATTGTTCTCTAGTCTTGGGTAGTGCCATAGCCTCTTTACTATGGTCTTCCACTGTCTTTCATTGGCCACTTTCCTCTTGGTAAGGGTAGAAGAGACTCCTTAGCTATGGTAAGCAACTCTTCTAGGAGAAGGACACTCAAAAATCAAACCATTGTTCTCTACTCTTGGGTAGTGCCATAGCCTCTGTACTATGGTCTTCCACTGTCTTTCATTGGCCACTTTCCTCTTGGTAAGGGTAGAAGAGACTCTTTAGCTATGGTAAGCAGCTCTTCTAGGAGAAGGACACTAAAAAATCAAACCATTGTTCTCTACTCTTGGGTAGTGCCATAGCCTCTGTACTATGGTCTTCCACTGTCTTTCATTGGCCACTTTCCTCTTGATAAGGGTAGAAGAGACTCTTTAGCTATGGTAAGCAGCTCTTCTAGGAGAAAAACACTCAAAAATCAAACCATTGTTCTCTACTCTTGGGTAGTGCCATAGCCTCTGTACTATGGTCTTCCACTGTCTTTCATTGGCCACTTTCCTCTTGGTAAGGGTAGAAGAGACTCTTTAGCTATGGTAAGCAGCTCTTCTAGGAGAAGGACACTAAAAAATCAAACCATTGTTCTCTACTCTTGGGTAGTGCCATAGCCTCTGTACTATGGTCTTCCACTGTCTTTCATTGGCCATTTTCCTCTTGGTAAGGGTAGAAGAGACTCCTTAGCTATGGTAAGCAGCTCTTCTAGGAGAAGGACACTCAAAAATCAAACCATTGTTCTCTACTCTTGGGTAGTGCCATAGCCTCTGTACTATGGTCTTCCACTGTCTTTCATTGGCCACTTTCCTCTTGGTAAGGGTAGAAGAGACTCTTTAGCTATGGTAAGCAGCTCTTCTAGGAGAAGGACACTAAAAAATCAAACCATTGTTCTCTACTCTTGGGTAGTGCCAAAGCCTCTTTACTATGGTCTTCCACTGTCTTTCATTGGCCACTTTCCTCTTGGTAAGGGTAGAAGAGACTCCTTAGCTATGGTAAGCAGCTCTTCTAGGAGGACACTCAAAAATCAAACCATTGTTCTCTAGTCTTGGGTAGTACCATAGCCTCTTTACTATGGTCTTCCACTTTCTGTCATTGGCCACTTTCCTCTTGGTAAGGGTAGAAGAGACTCCTTAGCTATGGTAAGCAGCTCTTCTAGGAGGACACTCAAAAATCAAACCATTGTTCTCTAGTCTTGGGTAGTGCCATAGCCTCTTTACTATGGTCTTCCACTGTCTTTCATTGGCCACTTTCCTCTTGGTAAGGGTAGAAGAGACTCCTTAGCTATGGTAAGCAGCTCTTCTAGGAGAAGGACACTCCAAAATCAAACCATTGTTCTCTAGTCTTGGGTAGTGCCATAGCCTCTTTACTATGGTCTTCCACTGTCTTTCATTGGCCACTTTCCTCTTGGTAAGGGTAGAAGAGACTCCTTAGCTATGGTAAGCAGCTCTTCTAGGAGAAGGACACTCAATAATCAAACCATTGTTCTCTACTCTTGGGTAGTGCCATAGCCTCTTTACTATGGTCTTCCACTGTCTTTCATTGGCAACTTTCCTCTTGGTAAGGGTAGAAGAGACTCCTTAGCTATGGTAAGCAGCTCTTCTAGGAGGACACTCCAAAATCAAACCATTGTTCTCTACTCTTGGGTAGTGCCATAGCCTCTGTACTATGGTCTTCCACTGTCTTTCATTGGCCACTTTCCTCTTGGTAAGGGTAGAAGAGACTCTTTAGCTATGGTAAGCAGCTCTTCTAGGAGAAGGACACTCAAAAATCAAACCATTGTTCTCTACTCTTGGGTAGTGCCATAGCCTCTTTACTATGGTCTTCCACTGTCTTTCATTGGCAACTTTCCTCTTGGTAAGGGTAGAAGAGACTCCTTAGCTATGGTAAGCAGCTCTTCTAGGAGGACACTCAAAAATCAAACCATTGTTCTCTAGTCTTGGGTAGTGCCATAGCCTCTTTACTATGGTCTTCCACTGTCTTTCATTGGCCACTTTCCTCTTGGTAAGGGTAGAAGAGACTCCTTAGCTATGGTAAGCAGCTCTTCTAGGAGAAGGACACTCCAAAATCAAACCATTGTTCTCTACTCTTGGGTAGTGCCATAGCCTCTTTACTATGGTCTTCCACTGTCTTTCATTGGCCACTTTCCTCTTGGTAAGGGTAGAAGAGACTCTTTAGCTATGGTAAGCAGCTCTTCTAGGAGGAGGACACTCAAAAATCAAACCATTGTTCTCTACTCTTGGGTAGTGCCATAGCCTCTGTACTATGGTCTTCCACTGTCTTTCATAAGCCACTTTCCTCTTGATAAGGGTAGAAGAGACTCTTTAGCTATGGTAAGCAGCTCTTCTAGGAGAAGAACACTCAAAAATCAAACCATTGTTCTCTACTCTTGGGTAGTGCCATAGCCTCTGTACTATGGTCTTCCACTGTCTTTCATTGGCCACTTTCCTCTTGGTAAGGGTAGAAGAGACTCTTTAGCTATGGTAAGCAGCTCTTCTAGGAGAAGGACACTAAAAAATCAAACCATTGTTCTCTACTCTTGGGTAGTGCCATAGCCTCTGTACTATGGTCTTCCACTGTCTTTCATTGGCCACTTTCCTCTTGATAAGTGGTAGAAGAGACTCTTTAGCTATGGTAAGCAGCTCTTCTAGGAGAAGGACACTCAAAAATCAAACCATTGTTCTCTACTCTTGGGTAGTGCCATAGCCTCTTCACTATGGTCTTCCACTGTCTTTCATTGGCCACTTTCCTCTTGATAAGTGGTAGAAGAGACTCTTTAGCTATGGTAAGCAGCTCTTCTAGGAGAAGGAAACTCATATATCAAACCATTGTTCTCTACTCTTGGGTAGTGCCATAGCCTCTTTACTATGGTCTTCCACTGTCTTTCATTGGCCACTTTCCTCTTGGTAAGGGGTAGAAGAGACTCTTTAGCTATGGTAAGCAGCTCTTCTAGGAGAAGGACACTCCAAAATCAAACCATTGTTCTCTAGTCTTGGGTAGTGCCATAGCCTCTTTACTATGGTCTTCCACTGTCTTTCATTGGCCACTTTCCTCTTGGTAAGGGTAGAAGAGACTCCTTAGCTATGGTAAGCAGCTCTTCTAGGAGAAGGACACTCCAAAATCAAACCATTGTTCTCTACTCTTGGGTAGTGCCATAGCCTCTTTACTATGGTCTGCCACTGTCTTTCATTGGCCACTTTCCTCTTGGTAAGGGTAGAAGAGACTCCTTAGCTAAGGTGAGCAGCTCTTCTAGGAGGACACTCCAAAATCAAACCATTGTTCTTTAGTCTTGGATAGTGCCATAGCCACTGTACCATGGTCTTCCACTGTCTTGGGTTAGAGTTCTCTTGCTCGAGGGTACACTCGGCCACACTATTCTATCTTATTTCTCTCTGTCTTGTTTGTGAAAGCTTTTATAGTTTATATAGGAAATACTTATTTTATTGTTGATACTGCTGTTAAAATATCTTATGTTTCCCTGTTCCCTTTCCTCACTGGGCTATTTTCCCTGTTGGAGCCCCTGGGCTTACAGCATCCTGCTTTTCTAACTAGGGTTGTAGCTTAGAAATGAATAATACTAATAATAATATTACTTGAGTGACAAAATAACTCCTAGGGTTGTAGCTTAGAATTAGTAATAATAATAATAATAATAATAATAATAATAATAATAATAATAATAATAATAATAAGATCATTTATTTTAGTTTATCTATCTTACTGTGCATTCTTATTTAGTTTCTATGAATGCACTACAGTCCATTTCTTTTAGCGAGGCAGATTTGCACCGACTCGAAGCGGTGCCCTTTTAGCTCGGAAAAGTTTCCTGATCGCTGATTGGTTAGAATTATCTCGTCCAACCAATCAGCGATCAGGAAACTTTTCCGAGCTAAAAGGGCACCGCTGCGAGTCGGTGCAAATCTGCCATTCTCAACGGTGCCCTTTTAGCTCGGAAAAGTTTCCTGATCGCTGATTGGTTAGAATTATCTCGTCCAACCAATCAGCGATCAGGAAACGTTTCCGAGCTAAAAGGGCACCGCTGCGAGTCGGTGTAAATCTGCCTCGCTAAAAGAAATAGACTTGTAGTAGCCTAGGGCTGGTAAGGTCCATCTGGTTAGATGACAGAGGGTTGAACTGCAGAGTGAAACTATCATTGTACTAGAAGTAGTAATATTGGGCGAGTTTTTCTATATTTCTTTTTTATAGACTTTAATGGTTACACAGGTTTTCTCCCATGGCCATGTTATTAGATAAATTGACTCGTTTCTTACATTGCTAAGTTGCTCATACATTTATATTTGAGAAGACTACAAATAAGCATATCAACAATAAAAAGTATTCCTCAGCAAATAAACAATAAAAAGAATTAATCAGTAAGTCAATAATAAAAAGTATTAATCTGTAAGTCAACAATAAAAAGTATTAATCAGCAAATCAACAATAAAAAGTATTAATATTATCATATACTCTCAAACATATGCTCATTGCGCTAAAGTAAAGTATTTCTCGGCCTCTTACTCTACCTAGACCTTGACCTTTGACCTAGGACTTTCAAAACTGAATCACTTCCACGTCTCAACACAACAATTAATCCCTGAAAGTTTCATTACTCTATGGGTAAAATTTTGACCGGGAAGTTGTTCACACACAAACGACCTTTGGCTCGACCTTAACCTTGACCTTTGACCTAGGACCTTCAAAATTGTATCACTTACAGGTCTCAACATAAAATTAATCGCTGAAGTTTCATTACTCTATGGGTAAAATTTTGGCCTGGAAGTTGTTCACACACAAACGACCTTTAGCACGACCTTGCCCTTGACCTTTGACCTAGGTCTTTCAAAATTTAATCATTTCCACGTCTCAACGTAACAATTAATCTATAATATTAGTATATGCAAATGAGGAATTATAAACCACATCTGGAAAACCATTATTAAAATATAAATGTATATATTATAAATATATTTTTTGTAAAAATAAACGTTTAAAGTGTATATTTTGTTAAATAAAAGTAAAAAAAAAAGTAAAAAAAAAATCCCTGAAAGTTACACGGCTCTATGAGTAAAATTTTGGCCAGGAAGCTATTCACCCACATACGAACTAACAAACAAACGGACAAACAACGGCGAAAACATAACCTCTCCAACTTCTATGGCGGAGATAATCATTATAACAGCCCTTTCATATCTAATCCAATATGTCTGCTTCTCCTCTTCCAGTCAGAACGACAAATAGCCAAGAGGAAAAAGTTTCTTGCTCATTACGAGGAACACGATTCTTGAAAACGAGTTGCGAGCTTCGTCTGAATCCAAGAACATTGGCCAGACAATCGGGGATGACCGGAGAAAGCTGTTAATTTTTTGCGAGTTTAACCTATGACGTCGCCACGATGCCATTGGAGGAGAAATTATCACAGAACAGGAGTTACATTATCATCATTACGAGCGCCGAGTTATCTCGGGCGGAGCATTCATTCCTTCAGTGTGAAATTACCTCGGATTTACGAGGCATGAGGGCGCAATGTCAACTAGAAAAAAAGACACGAAGAAAGTAACCCGACCAGATTAATTCCACCTCCGAGTACAGGTATCAAGAAATTGGATGTTACCGTTAGAGCATTTGCTTTCTATCTCTAAAAATGGGCACACTTGGATTTCGTAAACAAGAGGCGTGTCTGGATCGACCAATATGTCTCGTGCCATGATTCAACCTGATTTGCACCTGGAATGCTAATCGGGTTTGAAGGGAACCGACAACTTTCGGGGTCTTGGGATCACTTAACAGCTGGGGTGTAAATACGGTATAGGTCCGAAACTCAGTGGCGAATAAGGCACAGTTTAAGGTTTAAAGACCGCTCATAAATTGCAGAGGCAAGGGACAGTGACATTGCCCCATCAAGCAGGACAATGGCCAAGAGATCAGCGCCCAAGGTCCCTCTCCATCCAAGCTAGGACCAACGAGGGCTAGGCAATGGCTGCTAATGAATGAGCAGATAGACCTATAGACTCCTTCAAACCCCTCCCTCTCTCTCTCTCTCTCTCTCTCTCTCTCTCTCTCTCTCTCCAACAGTTATCCTTCGATTGCGAGTCCTTCATCATCCATCAATTTCGACCCAAAGGAAAAAAAAAAGGGATTACTGGAGAAGGTCCTTGGGAACTCGGCACTTGTTTCCTTCGGTCCTTTCTTCCTCCCCTTCGAGGATTAGCCACTTTGGGGATTTGAGGATGATGACCCTCTGGTCCCCCCCCCCCCCTTTTCCCAACAATCACTTGTCAAACGGAGATTACGAGAGTGACCATCCCAGCATTCTCTCTCTCTCTCTCTGTCTCTGTCTCTCTCTCTCTCTCTCTCTCTCTCTCTCTCTCTCTCTCTCTCTCTCTCTCAGTTCACCAGTACGATAAAAGGATAAAAGCACTCTCTCTCTCTCTCTCTCTCTCTCTCTCTCTCTCTCTCTCTCTCTCTCTCTCTCTCTCTCTCTCTCTCTCTCTCTCTCATACTCCTGTACTCAGAAAATTATAAGTTTCGGTAATGTCTCGTCAAAAACAAGCAGGATATACAATATATTAATGATTATAATTATAGATATCCTCTGATAATTCATGTTATGATTCTTTAAAAGAACTAACACGTATAATAACACAATAAATTTGAAATCACTTTCAAAGTTGTAGTAACGTTTTAACCCTGGATAGGTACGCTCCTCGGACACCCCTTTAAGGGTATACTCGGACGCGAACGACCCCGACGCCAAAAAAAATTCTTGAAAAATCAGTTTTTGCAGTAACCTCCTTTTTTCTTTTGCCAAAAAAAACTTCAATGAATGCTTAAAACAACTGTAAAGATAAATACTACTCATCTGCAGAAAAACTATTTATTATAAATATTTTAAAAAATTAAGTAGAAAAAAAAAGACCTGACATAAAAATTCATAAAAAAAAAGTTTATACATATATACACAAATCCTTTTAGGAATTGATTCTTGAATGTTTAGGACACATCTTGATGTATTTTGGATGAA
Source organism: Palaemon carinicauda (assembly GCF_036898095.1). Lineage (NCBI taxonomy): Eukaryota > Metazoa > Arthropoda > Malacostraca > Decapoda > Palaemonidae > Palaemon > Palaemon carinicauda. The sequence goes on from NC_090759.1 coordinate 38,366,667, forward strand.
GTCAGACCCATGGAGGTGAAGATCTGAAATGAGAAAAAAAGGGTAACTTTTTTTGGCCAAAAAAATTTGTCCAAATTTCATGAATTTTTTTGGGTACCCAAATGAAATAGGAAGTGGCTAATTTTTTTAGGGAATAAACATATGTTATCCTAAAATAGAAATATGTAAAAAAATCTTCATTATTTTGTAAATTACATTTATATCAGGGGCCATATCTAAAGGTAATTTTTTGAGTACTTAGAAATTTCGTAAAAAAATACATATATTTAACATATAATATGATATTTATGCAGGTAAAAATATACCAAAATATCACAAATTCTATAGGGAACAAGAATATATATAGATAGGGCAGCTTACGCTTCGGATATGTCCACAAAATGGCCGCCAACCACACTGACTCAGACTCCCTAATCTGCCACTTGAAATGTAGGAAGGGTATGTCAATTTCAAGGTGTTATTTACTAATCTAATTATTATTGGATATGCATAAAAATTGTATGGTGGGTTGCTGGATAATTGTCGATTATTTTACGACTATAAAATTAAAATTCTGACCCAAAAATATTTTTTTGAAGGGAAATAAAATCGAAAAAAAAAATGTAAAACAATATTTTAGCTAAAAAAAATTTGATGATATTCAATCAAAAAAAAGTAAACAAAATTTTCCGACAAATAAACATCTAGAGGAATCATTACTTTGTGATAGTTCCTTAGTACGTAGTAATTTTGAAAGAATTGGGAAAAAACGAAAAAATGGCAATCACCGGAAAATCGAACACATACCTATATATACGCCATATCTGGCTAAAAAAAAGATAGGCATGGGTAGCCAGATCATCTAGAAACACTTTCCAACACTATAAAAATATAAGTTTTGCGACACTACTTGCCAATTCCTTACGGTAACATGACTAAGCAAAAAAATGCAAAACAAATAAAAAGGGGCACTCGCGGAAAAATGGCTAACATTCTAATATACGGCATTTCAGAAGAAAAAAAATTCAGCCACGTGCTAGGCAAACCATCAAGGCACATTTTCCGACAAATAAACATCTAAATGAATAATTACTCTGTGATAGTTCCTTAGTACGTAGTAATTTTGAAAGAAATGGGAAAAAACGAAAAAATGGCAATCACAGGAAAATCGAACACATACCTATATATACGCCATATCTGGCTAAAAAAAGAAGATAGGCATGGGTAGCCAGATCATCTAGAAACACTTTCCAACACTATAAAATTATAAGTTTTGCGACACTACTTGCCAATTCCTTACGGTAACATGACTAAGCAAAAAAATGCAAAACAAATAAAAAGGGGGACTCGTGGAAAAATGGCCATTCTAATATACGGCATTTCAGAAAAAAAAAATTTCAGCCACGTGCTAGGCAAACCATCAAGGCATATTTTCCGACAAATAAACATATAAATGAAATATTACTCTGTGATAGTTCCTTAGTACGTAGTAATTTTGAAAGAAATGGGAAAAAACGAAAAAATGGCAATCACAGGAAAATCGAACACATACTTATATATACGCCATATCTGGCTAAAAAAAAAATAGGCATGGGTAGCCAGATCATCTAGAAACACTTTCCAACACTATAAAAATATAAGTTTTGCGACACTACTTGCCAATTCCTTACGGTAACATGACTAAGCAAAAAAATGCAAAACAAATAAAAAGGGGCACTCGCGGAAAAATGCCCAACATTCTAATATACGGCATCTCAGATAAAAAAAAAAGACATGCACGTGTTAGCCCAACCATCAAGGCACACTTTCTAACACATAAACATGAAAAAAAAATCAATAATATACGGCAATTCCTTACTACGTAGTAAATTTTTACAAAAATTGAAAAAAAAAACAGAAATTGGCAACCGCAGTTAAATACCCAATATACCAGTAACTACGTCGTATCTGACAAAAACAAAATCACGCATGGGTAGCCAGATCATCTAGACACACTTTCCAACATTAAAAAAGCAAAAGTTTTACGACACTATTTCGCAATATCTTACGGAAAAATGACTTGGCAAAAAAATGAAAAAAAATTAAAAAGGGACACTCGCGGTAAAATGCCCGACATTCTAATATACGACATCTCAGATAAAAAAAAAAGACATGCACGTGTTAGCCCAACCATCAAGGCACACTTTCTAACACATAAACATGAAAAAAAAATGAATAATATACGGCAATTCCTTACTACGTAGTAATTTTTACAAATATTGAAAAAAAAAACAGAAATTGGTAACCGCAGTTAAATACCCAATATACCAATAACTACGTCGTATCTGACAAAAACAAAGTCATGCATGGGTAGCCAGATCATCTAGACACACTTTCCAACACTAAACAAGCAAAAGTTTTACGACACTATTTGGCAATATCTTACGGAAAAATGACTTGGCAAAAAAATGAAAAAAAATGAAAAAGGGGCACTCGCGGTAAAATGGTCCTCGTGGTGATGAACGACATTTTAACTAAAAAAAAAAACATGCACATGGTAGCCAAACAATCCACCAAGACTTTCCACAACTGATAACCTATACAAGTTGCACCATTCTACGACAATTTCATAATACGTAATAACTTTGATAATTATGCAAACTACCTTAGAAGGGTAAACTCGGACGCGAACGACCCCGACGCGTCTCAGAAATCGGGGAAGGAGTACAGCTACATCAATGCACATCTGGACACTACTAGAGCGTGTAGGGGAGACACCTCCTGCAGGTCGATCACCCACAAATTCAGTCACGGGGGTGAGTCACGTGAGAAAAACCTGTTTTTTTTTGACGCTCGGGGTCGCAAACGACCCATCGTACCTATCCAGGGTCACACTACACTCGATGTATGTCGGGCACAAACTTAATCACTATGGAGAGGGTACACACTCGAGGTACTTCAGAGAGAGAGGATGAACTTTGGCTCTTTCACAGGACAGGCTGTTTCTCTTCTACCCTACGCATCCCTAGGAGCAAGCACACACACACACACACACACACACACACACATATATATATATATATATATATATATATATATATATATATATATATATGTATATGTATATATATACATATATATATATATATATATATATATATATATATATATATATTTTGACTTAGTTATTCTAGATCCTTCTAGGTCAGGGGGTCTAGAAGCTTCTGGCTAGCCAGTTTGATGTTGGTTCCATCTAGAATTACGCTTATTTCTATGCGTACACATACAATGAATAGTCCGATATCTTCCTTAGGGTAAAAATTACGGTCACCTGTATTCTTGAAAATACGGCTGAGAACCGTATATCTTTATGGAGAAGTTCCGATTAAAATTCCAGTTTTTTTTAACTGTTTAATTCTGCGTACAGTATGGTACAGTCTGGGAAGATGTGAATGCAAAGGATGGTCAGATCTATGGAACATGCATGCAACTCCATATGCAAACAATGCAAGATGAAATGCATTGTCGTAAAGAGAGAGAGAAAAAGAAGATTGTATGGTTACACCATATAACTAGACAGGCACTCAGTAGAGCGCAGACCTCCACCACGGCTTATTTCTTGACCTTTTGCTCGACATTGACTTTTGACGTAGGACTTCCAAAATTGAATCACTTCCACATCTCAACATAGCAATTAATCCCTGAAAGTTTCACTACTCTATGAGAAGAATTGTGACCTCTGGCACGGCAGCTTATATCTCGACTTTGACCTTGACCTTTGACTTAAGACTTTCACGTCTCAGCATAGCAATTAATCCCTGAAAGTTTCACTATTCTATGATCAAAATTGTATCCAAGAAGTTGTTCACACACAAACAAACGGACAAACATGGACGAAAACATAACCTCCTCCCAACTTCGTTGGCGTAGGTAAATATGCATCTGTCGTAGAGAGAGCTTTCATTCTTCTGAATGAAGGGAGATGAGAGGCAGCAGGTGTTTCTGGTAGGGGGTTCAGAGAGGTCATTTGGTTGGGGGGAGGGGAAGGGGGAGAAGTTCAAGCTGTTTGACACTGATGGATTATATACAGAGAGAGAGAGAGAGAGAGAGAGAGAGAGAGAGAGAGAGAGAGAGAGAGAGAGAGAGAGAAAACGAAAAGATGGCTTAGGAAGTAAGGGAGATTAAGATTAATTGTGCTTTTTTGTACAGGGAGTTATGGAGCTAAAACCATGCAGACACGTATGAGTGGTTGAAGAAGAAGAAAAAGAAGAAGAAGAAGAGAGAGAGAGAGAGAGAGAGAGAGAGAGAGAGAGAGAGAGAGAGAGAGAGTTCTAAGTTACAAATATAAGGCTGGAAAATGTAAATGTTATTAGAGTTTTGTAAAACTAATATCCAAGAATTCTATAGAAATTTTAAACTTTGACGCCAAGCTAAAAATATATCGTGCAACATATTCTCAGTCATTAATTTTTACATTTACAGTTAATTTCTAAATGGGCTTTTCATTTTTCAAATAACCCGTGTATTGTACTTTGCAAAGGTCCATTCTTATGCCGGAATTCTATAAAATTTAAAAATTTGATATTGAAGTGAATTAATTTTGAAAGTCTTAGGTCAAAGATCAAGTAAAGGGTAAAGAAATAAGCTGCCATTGTGGAGGTCACAATTTTACTTATAGAGTAATGAAACTTTCAGGGATTAATTGTTATGTTGCGACTTGGGAGGGATTCAATTTTGAAAGTACTACGTCAAAGGTCAAGGTCAAGATCGAGAATAATATCGAGAAATAATCTGCAGTGGCAGAGGTCTG
>NC_090759.1:38381434-38391434 GCF_036898095.1 Palaemon carinicauda
AACTGTAGGATTTAATATTAATGGGGAATACTTTAACAATTTCAGATTTTCAGACGACATAGATTTGTCTAGTGAATCATATGAGGAATCGCAAAAGATATGATATTTGAATAGAGAAGGCAGAGATGTTGGACTGAAAAGGAATATGAGTAAAACTAAGATAGCGTTCATCAAATATTAATTGATAACAAATAATGGTTATGGAAAACCCTCTATAGATTATTAATGAATTAAGTAGGGCAGACATTGTTTCCACAAAACATGAAACCAAAATTAAAAGGATAAGCATGAGATTAAAATGAGATTATGAGACGGTTCTACTAGTATTAACATATTTATCAGAAACTTAGAGCCTTTCTAAAGCCTTAGGATATTAGCTATAGTCAATTCTTTTTAGTGAGGCAGATTTGCACCGACTCGCAGGGGTGCCCTTTTCGCTCGGAAAAGCTTCCTGTTCGCTGATTGGTCGGACAAGATCATTCTAACCAATCAGATAGCAGGAAACTTTTCCGAGCTAAAAGAGCAACGCTGCGAGTCGGTGCAAATGCGCCTTATTAAAAAAAAATGACTATAGTTCTTACTCAAAGAGCTATGGAAGGAATGATGATGGGAATAACTGTAAGAGACAGAAAAAGAGCAACATGGACACGAGAGCAAACTAAAGTAGAGGATAAACAAGATGCAGAAAAAGAAATAGACATGGGCAAGACAAATAATGAGAATGAAAGGTAATAGATGGATACTAAGAATAACCGAATGGGTGCCTAGAGATTGTAAAAGAAGCAGGAGAAGGAAAAGAAGACGACGGATTGACAAACTAAGAAAATTTTGAGTCTATAAACTGGCATAAAAAGACCATTAACAGACGAGAGTGGAAGGACATGTTTGAGACCTTTGTTCTGCAGTGGGCTAGTAACGGGCAATGATATATATATATATATATATATATATATATATATATATATATATATATATATATATATATATATATATATATATACATATATACATATATATATATATATGTATGTATAAACACACACACATATATATATATATATATATATATATATATATATATTTGCATCGGCATGTGTACTGTATATGCAATGCATGTGTACATATGTGTGCACATATGTATACATATATGTAGACACATACACATTTGTACATACTTTACATACCAATATGTATGTATGTATCAAATCCCATATGCAGGTAACAGAAGAGCACACATACATACACACACACACACACACACATATATATATATATATATATATATGTGTGTGTGTGTGTGTGTGTGTGTGTGTGTGTGTGTGTACTACTTTAGCCCATGGTAGCTAGGTTAATTTTCTCTAAAGATAAATTTTTTCGTTAGAAACATTACTCGATATCATCATTTCGTTCACAACATGTAGAATCAACTATCTTCATTTCGTATGAAATTTGCATATCATTTGAATAAACTTGGCATATATATTAAACCTAATTATAACTTCACATACCTCGATAAATTAAACCAAGTCTTCAGAATGCAGTGGCAGTCCCCTCTCTACGTCTATGGATAATCTCTCTCTCTCTCTCTCTCTCTCTCTCTCTCTCTCTCTCGGTTGACATTCAAAAATCCCGTAAATACTCTATAAAGATTTTAATATTTAATTATCTTAATCAAGGATTCAATTTGACAGACTCAGATCTCCTAGTACACACTGAAACATATCCTCAACAATTAACATTAAAAATAAACCTCTCGGACGTAAAATATGTATTCAAGAGATGCCCCATTTCATATACTGATTAACAATCAAATGAACAGAGTAAATATAACCTCTTGTAAAGTATTTATTATCCCCGAAGGCACCATTGCCGAGAGAACATGCCCACGCCCCACTTTCTCTCGAGCTTCTTCAACCATGTGACTGATTTGAAATGTCCAAGCCACGGCTCGTGGGCCCTCCCTGCAGGAGGGCCACGCCCCTGGTACTCCCTGGTGAATATTCACCCCGCTTCCTCAGTGAATTGCTCCAGGTGAGACACTGACCTTATACTAACCAAGCCCTTTTGCAGATGATGTCCAGAGATCCTGGGGCATAAAATGCTCTGGATGCAATAGAAGAGATAGATTGAATCTGGCAATTTCACAAGACAGCTGTCAAAGGTTTTATTTATATATGTTAACTTTCGTTTGGTCTATTATTGGTCCATAAGACATTTGCAAATTCAGAATACTGCTAATTTTACCTAATTGCTTTGTTCATTCTAATGTACGTAAAGTTAACTTTAATGACTTCCGGGGGACGGTCAGTTATTTGCAAACTAATGATGTGATAGCACAAAACTTTGAAGAAACAAAATGTATAAAGTTATTTCTTCAGCCATTAAATATGTTTTTTTAATGTATGCTATAGTTCCTGCTTCTGTGTGTCAGTCATCGATTAATTTTGAGATGTGAAAACGTGGGAGAAACGTTTGGACGTTTTCATGAAAGAAAATATGGAAGAATATTTGAAGTGTTGTATAATAAATATATTTCAATGGTCTATATTGATACACTTTATATGCCAATGAATAGTCTAGAGTTAGTGAATATACATATGCAATTTATATATATATATATATATATACCACACACACACACATATATATATATATATATAATATATATATATATACCACACACACATATATATATAATATAATATATATATATATATATATATATAAAATCCTGATGTGCAGTTAACACTTAGGTTCCGATTTCTTTTGGAACCTCTGGTGGCACGACTGGTAGATAAACACACACATACAAACAAACACACAAACAGGGGGTAAAACACAACCTCCTTCCAACTTCGTTGACGAAGGTAATAATATTCATCATTTTAAAACTTGTATTGCAGCAATGACCTGATGTGGAATATTCCTAATCTGCTGGTTGAGAGAGTTAGAAAACATTCTGCAAAAATAAAAAGTAAATGCCAGTCAAAGAAGAACAGCACCAATAAATCTATTTCAGAATTCCCCTTCAGCAAGAGGTCATCCTTTCCTCCTCTCTAGCTTGTTATCTCTCTCCTTCAGGCGAAATTCATCAATATCCATAATTTCAAAAGAGATACTTTCATTTTCTCTAGGTTCTTCTTCCCCTTCACGTATTCACGGATCTATTATTTAACATTAGAGCGCAGATTCGTAATTGCTACTGGCGGCTAACATCCACATTCGGGTCAGCCCAAAAGGGAGGGCGAAGAGTTTACCTTCAAGAATTGGCCTCCTCGAAACGTACAGGGTTGAAAACGACTTAGATAATTAAGGAAAGGTATGGCCCCCTGTTCCGCTACGGTAGTTCTAGGTTGGCTAACGTGTGGGAAAGCACAACTTTCAAAAGATCACTGATGTAGAAGGAATAGTTTTCATTTCTTTTGTTGGATTCCTAAAAACTCAGACGTAAAAACCAGATTGCTCAAGATCCTTCAGTGTTCCTTGACTGGCAGAGAATCTATTCTATATCATATCAAGGATGCCAAAAGATCCTTCAACATAAATTTTTTTTTATTATTATTATTATTATTATTATTATTACTTACTAAGCTACAACCCTGGCTGGAAAAGCAGGATGCTATAAGCCAAAGGGCTCCAATAGGGGAAAATAGCCCAGTGAATAAAAGGAAATAAGGAAATAAACTACCAGAGATGTTTAAGAATAAAAACATTAAAATAAATCTTTCATACGTAAACTATGAAAATTTAAAATAATAGGAGGGAGAGAAATAAGATAGAACAGTGCGTCCGAGTGTACCCTCAAGCAAGAGAACTCCACCACAAGACAGTGGAAGACAATGGTACAGAGGCTATGGCACTACTCAAGACTAGAGAACAAAGGTTCCTTCCTCCAGCGTCTCTTCAGCAGCTAAGAATTTCTTTAGTTAGAGGTAAGGTTACAGTTCTCTTGCTTGAGGGTACACTCGGGCACACTATTCTATCTTATTTCTCTTACTCTTGTTTTGTTAAAGTTTCTATAGTTTATATACGAAATATCTATTTTTATGTTGTTACTCTTCTTATAATATTTAATTTTTCCTTGTTCTCCTTTCCTCACTGGGCTATTTTCCCCGTTGGAGCCCCTTGGCTTTATAGCATTGTGCTTTTCCAACTAGGGTTGTAGCTTAGCAGATAATAATAATAATAATAATAATAATAATAATAATAATAATACTTGAGTGACAAAATCAATCCTTTTCAAATTAGCGACAACATTTATTCCAATATCAAATTCACGACAGAAGATTTAATTGTCATATAAGCGACTATACTCAATTTTTTTAATGGGGCGCATTTGCACAAACTCTCAGCGGTACCCTTTTAGCTCGGAAAAGTTCCCTGCTATCTGGTTGGTTAGAATTATCTTGTCCAACCAATCAGCGATCAGGAAACTTTTCCGAGCGAAAAGGGCACCGCTGCGAGTTGGTGCAAATCTGCCTCACTAAACAGAATTGGGTATAAGTGTTTCTTCTGCGTCTCATGTAGGCTGCTTGTTCCCTTGTCGCTGACTGGTTAGAATTATCTTGTCCAACCAATCAGCGATCAGGAAACTTTTCCGAGCTAAAAGGGCACCCCTGCGAGTTGGTGCAAATCTGCCCCACTAAAAAGAATGGGGTATAAGTGTTTCTTCTGCGTCTCATGAAGGCTGCTTTAGCGATGTAGATTCCCTTTAGTATCATAGCAGCGGTAATGAGTTTCTTCAGTCCTATCAGTGACTAAATATTTCTACGATTTTTACGAAATAGTCTTTTTCAATATCATAAAGAATTTCCTAAGTGAATAAATCATAGACCGCAAACCTAACAATCATTACTAAAATGCAATGAATCATTACTGAAATGCAATGAATCATTATCAAAATGCAATGAATCATTATCAAAATGCAATGAGTTCTCCTAAAATGAAATGAATCATTCTTAAAGTGCTATGAATCATTATTAAATGCAATGAACATTACTAAAATTCATCGAATCATTACTAAAAGGCAATGAATCATTACTAAAATGCAATAAATCATTACTAAAATGCCGTGAATCACTACTAAAATGCAGGGAACCATTAATAAAATGCAACGAATCATTACTAAAATGCCATGAACATAACTAAAATGCCATGAATCATTACTAAAATGCAATGAACATAACTAAAATGCCATGAATCATTACTAAAATGCAATGAAAATGTGCAGTAGAATACACCTTTCCAAACGAGCGAAATTCGCGTAAACCAACTCGTGTATAATGATCGGCCTCTGGTCGACAAGGCCATTCTAGTAACTAGTAATCTTTCGGGTTCGTTTCTAAATAAAGGGCGTGGAAGCTGCATGTGTTATGAGAGTATCTCCATCCTTAGGTCATCGTTCAGAGGAGAATTATAGGGCAAATGGGTTAGGAGGCATGATGTGGGATGGGGTAAAAGCAGTGTTTTACTTTCCATGGCCATTTGAAAGCATATCTAGCTCCGGTTTCCCTCAAGGGTCTGGGGAGGTAAAAGGTCTTTTGGGGGCTGTTTTGGTATGCGATCTCATTTAGGGCGTGATCTCAGAAATTATTCTTTTGCTTTGGTATGCGATTTCAATATTTTTATTAGGTAAAATAACAAGAATAATAGAAAATCTAGTGGTTCTTGCTCCGCCGTGTGCTCGCTTCGCTCGCGAAAAAATGAAAACATCAAGCTCCGTATGTACTGGTAAGGGGTAATGTTGAGCTGCACTCGCTAACATCAATGATTGATTATTATTTCTTACATAATTATTCCCGGTATATATATATATATATATATATGCTTTTTTTTTCTTCGGAAATCTGATGGTTATTGCCGTGAAGTGAAGTTCCAGTACTTGACATACATTGTCAATTTTTTCTTTACAAAGTATTCCCTTGAAAATTAGATTATTTAAGAGAGAGAGAGAGAGAGAGAGAGAGAGAGAGAGAGAGAGAGACTGTACCATGTAATTTTCAGAGTACAGAAGTATGAGAGAGAGAGAGAGAGAGAGAGAGAGAGAGTCTGTTCCATGTAATTTTCTGAGTACAGGAGTATGAGAGAGAGAGAGAGAGAGAGAGAGAGAGAGAGAGAGTTCCATGTAATTTTCTGAGTACTTGAGAGAGAGAGAGAGAGAGAGAGAGAGAGAGAGACTGTTCCATGTAATTTTCTGAGTACAGGAGTATGAGAGAGAGAGAGAGAGAGAGAGGGAGAGGGGAGAGAGAGAGAGAGAGAGAGAGAGAGAGACTGTTCCATGTAATTTTCTGAGTACAGGAGTATGAGAGAAAGAGAGAGAGAGAGAGAGAGAGAGAGAGAGAAAGAGAGAGAGAGAGAGAGGTGTTCCATGTAATTTTCTGAGTACTTGAGAGAGAGAGAGAGAGAGAGAGAGAGAGAGAGAGAGAGAGAGTCTGTTCCATGTAATTTTCTGAGTACAGGAGTATAAAAGAGAGAGAGAGAGAGAGAGAGAGAGAGAGAGAGAGATTTACCACTCCTATATTACAGTACTGATACCTCTTAGAATCGATAGAAATAAGGAGAAGCTCTCGGTAACAAATGACCGACAATTACCGTTCAATACGGTTGCCGAAATCGTACACTTACCGAATAGCTCAAAACGTTATTGCGGAAGGTACCCGTACAACAGATGACGGAGGGTCCAGGAGGTTAATTAATTCTCGTATAAGGTGTGAGGTATAATTAGAGTTGATTATACATGCGCTACGCGTGGGAGAGAGAGAGAGAGAGAGAGAGAGAGAGAGACTACGTGTTTTTTATAGGTTATACAGGAAATATTTAATATAATGTTAATGTGCTTAAACAAATTCTATTTTTCCTTGTTTCCTTTCCTAACTAGGCTATTTACCCTGTTGGCGCCCCTAGCTTATACCATCCAGCTTTTCCAACTAGGGTTGTAGCTTAGCAAGAAATAATAATAATAATAATAATAAGAATAATCATTATTATTATTATTATTATTATTATTATTACTTGCTAAACCACAACCCTAGTTGGAAAAGCAAAAAACTATAAGCGCAGGGGCTCTAACGGGGAAAATAGCTCAGTGAGGAAAGGAAAAAAGGAAAATAAAATATTTTAAGAAGAGTAACAACTATAAATATCTTCTAATTAAACTATAAAAACTTTAACAAAACAAGAAGAAGAGAAATGAGATAGGAGAGTGTACCCGAGTGTACCCTCAAGCAAGAGAACTCTAACCCAAGACAGTGGATGACCATGGTACAGAGGCTATGGCACTACCCAAGACTAGAGAACAATCGTTTGAATTTGGAGTTTCCTTCTCCTAGAAGGAGCTGCTTACCATAGCTAAAGAGTCTCCTACCCTTACCAAGAGGAAAGTGGCCACTGGACAATTACAGTGCAGTAAGCCCTTGAGTGTAGAAGAATGTTTGGTATGTGTTGTCAGGTGTATGAGGACAGAGTAGAATATGTAAAGAATAGGCCAGACTATTCAGTGTGTGTGTAGGCAAAGGGAAAATGAACCGTAACCAGAGAGACAGATCCAATGTAGTAATGTCTGGCCAGTCAAAAGACCCCATAACTCTCTAGCGGTAGTATTTCAACGGGTGGCTGGTGCCCTGGCCAACCTACTACCATAGAGAGAGAGAGAGATGCGCTACGTGTGGATGAGAAGACTGGAGAGAGAGAGAGAGAGAGAGAGAGAGAGAGAGAGAGATGCGCTACGTGTGGATGAGAAGACTGGAGAGAGAGAGAGAGAGAGAGAGTGAGAGATGCGCTACGTGTGGATGAGAAGACTGGAGAGAGAGAGAGAGAGAGAGTGAGAGATGCGCTACGTGTGGATGAGAAGACTGGAGAGAGAGAGAGAGAGTGAGAGATGCGCTACGTGTGGATGAGAAGACTGGAGAGAGAGAGAGAGAGTGAGAGATGCGCTACGTGTGGATGAGAAGACTGGAGAGAGAGAGAGAGAGTGAGAGATGCGCTACGTGTGGATGAGAAGACTGGAGAGAGAGAGAGAGAGAGAGTGAGAGATGCGCTACGTGTGGATGAGAAGACTGGAGAGAGAGAGAGAGAGTGAAGAGATGCGCTACGGTGTGGATGAGAAGACTGGAGAGAGAGAGAGAGAGAGAGTGAGAGATGCGCTACGTGTGGATGAGAAGACTGGAGAGAGAGAGAGAGAGTGAGAGATGCGCTACGTGTGGATGAGAAGACTGGAGAGAGAGAGAGAGAGAGTGAGAGATGCGCTACGTGTGGATGAGAAGACTGGAGAGAGAGAGAGAGAGTGAGAGATGCGCTACGTGTGGATGAGAAGACTGGAGAGAGAGAGAGAGAGTGAGAGATGCGCTACGTGTGGATGAGAAGACTGGAGAGAGAGAGAGAGAGTGAGAGATGCGCTACGTGTGGATGAGAAGACTGGAGAGAGAGAGAGAGAGAGAGAGAGAGGAGAGAGATGCCCTACGTGGTGGATGAGAAGACTGGAGAGAGAGAGAGAGAGAGAGAGTGAGAGATGCGCTACGTGTGGATGAGAAGACTGGAGAGAGAGAGAGAGAGAGTGAGAGATGCGCTACGTGTGGATGAGAAGACCTGGAGAGAGAGAGAGAGAGTGAGAGATGCACTACGTGTGGATGAGAAGACTGGAGAGAGAGAGAGAGGAGAGAGAGAGAGAGAGAGAGATGCCCTACGTGTGGATGAGAAGACTGGAGAGAGAGAGAGAGAGAGAGAGTGAGAGATGCGCTACGTGTGGATGAGAAGACTGGAGAGAGAGAGAGAGAGAGAGTGAGAGATGCGCTACGTGTGGATGAGAAGACTGGAGAGAGAGAGAGAGAGTGAGAGATGCGCTACGTGTGGATGAGAAGACTGGAGAGAGAGAGAGAGAGTGAGAGATGCGCTACGTGTGGATGAGAAGACTGGAGAGAGAGAGAGGAGAGTGAGAGATGCGCTACGTGTGGATGAGAAGACTGGAGAGAGAGAGAGAGAGAGAGAGAGAGAGAGAGAGAGATGCCCTATGTGTGGATGAGAAGACTGGAGAGAGAGAGAGAGAGTGAGAGATGCGCTACGTGTGGATGAGAAGACTGGAGAGAGAGAGAGAGAGAGAGAGAGGAGAGAGAGAGAGAGATGCCCTACGTGTGGATGAGAAGACTGGAGAGAGAGAGAGAGAGAGAGAGAGAGAGATGCACTACGTGTGGATGAGAGACTGGAGAGAGAGAGAGAGAGAGAGAGATGCGCTACGTGTGGATGAGAAGACTGGAGAGAGAGAGAGAGAGAGCAGAGAGAGAGAGAGAGATGTACTACGTGTGGATGAGAAGACTGGAGAGAGAGAGAGAGATGCACTACGTGTGGATGAGAAGACTGGAGAGAGAGAGAGAGAGAGAGAGAGAGAGAGAGAGATACCCTACCGTGTGGATGAGAAGACTGGAGAGAGAGAGAGAGTGAGAGATGCGCTACGTGTGGATGAGAAGACTGGAGAGAGAGAGAGAGAGAGAGAGAGAGAGAGAGAGATGCCCTACGTGTGGATGAGAAGACTGGAGAGAGAGAGAGAGAGTGAGAGAGAGAGAGAGAGAGAGATGTCCTACGTGTGGATGAGAAGACTGGAGAGAGAGAGAGAGAGTGAGAGAGAGAGAGAGAGAGAGAGAGAGATGCACTACGTGTGGATGAGAAGACTGGAGAGAGAGAGAGAGAGAGAGAGAGAGAGAGATGCCCTACGTGTGGATGAGAAGACTGGAGAGAGAGAGAGTGAGAGATGCGCTACGTGTGGATGAGAAGACTGGAGAGAGAGAGAGAGAGAGAGAGAGAGAGAGAGAGAGAGATGCCCTACGTGTGGATGAGAAGACTGGAGAGAGAGAGAGAGTGAGAGATGCGCTACGTGTGGATGAGAAGACTGGAGAGAGAGAGAGAGAGAGAGAGAGAGAGAGATGCCCTACGTGTGGATGAGAAGACTGGAGAGAGAGAGAGAGTGAGAGATGCGCTACGTGTGGATGAGAAGACTGGAGAGAGAGAGAGA
>NC_090759.1:38396434-38398934 GCF_036898095.1 Palaemon carinicauda
GGGGGAGCCTATAGGTCTATCTGTTGAGTCATCAGCAGCCATTTGCCTGGCCTTCCCTGGTCCTAGCTTGGGTGGCGAGGGGGCTTGGGCGCTCATCATATAAAATATGGTTAGTCTCTAGGGCATTGTCCTGCTTACTAGGGCAATGTCACTGATCCCTTGCCTCTGCCATTCATGAGCGACCTTTAAACCTTTAAACCTCTACATTTCTACCAAATTTGGTTCAAATCTGCCGAGTAGTTTCTGATTTAGCATTTTCGACATCATCATATCTCAGAAAACTACTGGACAGAATTGACTCTGACTTGCGCCTGCACTAGACCATGACCCAAGCTATCTCCAGCAGAAATTTGGAGGCAACTGATGTTGCGATTCTTGAGATCCCGAAGAGCAATCGTTCTAAATTATTTTTGCTTTGCGCATAGAGGGCGCTACGTGCACCCGCACGATGTTCTCTTTATATACTTTGCTCAAGTTTGAAAGCAAACGCTTTCAAATTGGCCGAGTTATTAGCGATCAAAAATCGAAGAATATTAGTAATAACAATAGAACTCCATACTATAGTCAATTCTTTTTAGCGAGGCAGATTTGTACTGACTCGTAAGAGTGCCCTTTTTGCTCGGAAAAGTTTCCTGAGCGCTGATTGGTTGAACAAGATAATTCTAACCAATCAGATAGCAGGAAACTTCTCCGAGCTAAAAGGGCACCCCTGCGAGTCAGTGTAAATGCATCAGACTCTTTCAAACCCAACCTCTCCTTTTTAATCTACCAATTTTTGGCTCCTTTTGAAGTTCTCATTTCAGATTGTTATCCTCCTACGGGCTGTCCAGGACAAGAGCCCGTGTCATGCTACAAGGCATGGCAATCTTCACGAACGTAAATGCGCCTCATTAAAAAAAAATGAGTATAGTTTGGAGATCAAATAATAAAATTATGAACAGTATACTGTCCCAGACGAACGAAGACATCAAAAGATCATCAACATATGATTAATGAAAATCAAATCAGATTGGTAGCATTTTATCTAAAAAAAAAAAAATCATAAGAAATATATATTATTTTCTATCTGAGGAATACAACAATAGAGCAACATATAACCAAGATAACATCACAGGTTAACAACATATGTGCTATGGTACATCAGAGTTATGCAAGCATGAATGGTACAACGCTACATATGAAAATAATTTGATATTCAAACTATCAAACTAACTTTAAAAGCAATGCTTGAGTAAAGTAAATGTACTTGCACGTTTGTTCAGCCATATATATATATATATATATATATAGAGAGAGAGAGAGAGAGAGAGAGAGAGAGAGAGAGAGAGAGAGAGAGAGAGAGAGAGATGTAAATGTGCTTGAACGTTCGTTCAGCCAGAGAGAGAGAGAGAGAGAGAGAGAGAGAGAGGAGAGAGAGAGAGAGAGAGAGATTTTGACTAATTTTGACTACGAAACCACAAGCTAAGCAGTACTTTACATTTTAATTTTCTCTGCTGTTGCAAACGAGAAACATAAGTATTGAACATTACTGTGGTGTTCAGCCGCGTTCAGACTAATTGCCTAAGCGTTCCTTGTGTGTAGTTGCCTTCCATAACTGTTGGGTTTTTTTAGGATAATTACACAAGAAATAAGAAATTCTGAGGGGAAAGCCAGCCATGAGGTCAACGACAACTTTCGTCTAAATCATACATTCATGAAAGTTGATAGTTTGAGGTACATCTCAGAAGGTTAATTGCTCCTTGAAATAACATGCAATTTCCATGGTTCGTGATTTTCAAAAAGAGAAAACAGGTTCCTTTTCAACATTTACAAGAGACTCTTAAAAAGTGGAAATAAAAGCTATAGTCCATTTCTTTTAGCGATGCATATTTGCACCGACTCGCAGCGGTGCCCTTTTAAGTCGAAAAAGTTTTGTGATCGCTGATTGGTTGGAATTATCTCGTCCAACCAATCAGCGATCCGGAACTTTTTCGAGCTAAAAGGGTACCGCTGCCAGTCGGTGCAAATATGCATCGCTAAAAGAAATGGACTATAGATGCATTAATCAGAAACTCGTCTTTAGTATTTCATCATCATAATTACCTCCTATGCCTATTGACGCAAAGGGCCTCAGTTAGATTTCGCCAGTCGTCTCTATCTTCAGCTTTTAATTCAATACTTCTCCATTCATCATCATCTACTTCGCGCTTCATAGTCCTCAGCCATGTAGGCCTGGGTCTTGCAACTCTTATAGTGCCTTGTGGAGCCCAGCTGAAAGGTTGGCAAATTAATCTCTCTCGTGGAGGGCGAAGAGCATGTCCAAACCATCTCCATCTGCCCCTCACCATGATCTCATCCAAATATGGCACGCGATTAATCTCTCTAATAGTATCAATTAACTCCTAGTATCCTTCTGATGGCTTTATTCTCAAATCAATAAAAGTATGTTTAACGTTACTTATCCCTTAATTTACTTTAAGGGCTACTTTTCTAGTCTTATAAAGCAGGGGGACCCCTACTG
>NC_090759.1:38403934-38413934 GCF_036898095.1 Palaemon carinicauda
CCCAACTCCAACTTCCCGAGGAGAGAAGAGGAAGATGGTTTAAAAGCAGTAGCTTCGTCGGAAGTGCCCAATAATAGTAATCCCGAAAAGCTGTTGAAGCAAGCCCGTCTGGCTGCTTTTCCCAGGGCATAAAAGCAGCTGGTAAATAGGCCTAAGAGATAAAACGTTAGGAAATAAAAGAAGGGGGGAAGGAAGGACGGATGAGCCTATGAGATGATTTTTACGAAAATGGTACTCGAGGTGGGCAAGGGACCAGGTTAATGGGTATAAAGATGAACAGGTAAAAAAAGGTGAGGCCTTTTTTATATGATGGCTAATTCGTATTACCGAACCTTATGGCGCGGTGCTGTATGGAGTCCCTAAAGGTCGGAGACTGCGAAATCAGAGATCATAATGGATTTTAACGCTAAAAGGACCTCTTCCTTTCAAAAGTATGGCAGCGCTGAATTATCATAAACTCCTAATATGATGGCAGCTATAGGTAACAACATCCCTGAATGTAATCACGCAAGTTCTAAATCCAGATCTGGAGATTTATTATTATTATTATTATCATTATTATTATTATTGGAGCCTCTGTATATCAGCGACCACTTCCTCAAGCGTTGATTAAAATTGGACATCAACTAACCTTAACTTTCCCCCTTAACCTAACCTACAAACCGTGTCATTACCTATTTACCTAACGGGGGGAGGGGGAGGGGGGGGGGGGCTGACGGCCCTCTGCGACCCCCCTTACAATGCCGTATTCTAAGTTAGCCATAAATAAACATAAAGGTGGCCGCTATTATACATACAACCCTTATTATTATTATTATTATTATTATTATTATTATTAGCTAAGCTAACCCCTAGTTGGAAAAGCAAGATACTGTAAGGCCAAACGATATAAGAAGTAATGAACAATTAAAACAAAATATTTTTGAAACAATAACAACATTAAACAGATATTTCATATATAAACTATAAAAAGACCTATGTCAGCCTGTTCAACATAAAAAATTTGCTGCAACTTTGAACTTTTGAAGTTCCACTGATTCAACTACCTGATTAGGAAGATCATTCCACTGCTTGGTCACAGCTGGAATAAAACTTCTAGATGAATAAATGTTCTGATGAATTTTAAAGGTAAAATGATATTCGTAATATGATGGCAGCTATACGGTAGCAAATATCACCATCTTGTATATGTAATAAGATAACTTCTGAATCGTCCATTTATACGTAAATGTCACAACACTCAAACAGCAAAATTTGACACCAGAAGTGTGGACACTTCATCACCGTAGGCCTCCCCAAAGATATCACAAATAGGAGGCCGCTTAGACAGAAAACAGGTTAAGTGGTGAGCGCGTGGCAGATGTCACTGTCCGAGCTTGCCTCAATCCTGGCCTCAACAACACCTGGGTAAGCCCGGTAAAGGTTGAAGCCAAGGAGGCTAGTTGAAACCGAGTCATCAGGGGGCAGGTAAGGCGTGTTTACATCACAAACACGTAATGTGGAATCACACTATATTATAGGGATTTTTTTTACCTGTAGCTGCCCAAAATCGAAAGCGCGATATATTGTTGCTCGTGATATTGGCTTCCCGACTGGACGGGAATCAGCTCGCCATAAACCGCGAGCGTGACGTCAGATGTAAACACACAAGATGGCGGCTGCAGGACGTGCTCTTGCTTGGCAATCTTGGGTCCAACAAGCCTCTAGAGTTATTATAAATCTGCTTTGTTCATCTTGTGGTAGTTGTAGTATTCTTCAGTTCCCGTAATATACCGATAATACATATTACTGCAACAGTTAGAACATATCTTGGGCGTCATGATGATATCAGCTGATCGGTTTCTTTTAGCCATTTGCTTTCCCACTTTCGCTCGCTATTATCAGCTGAAGGCTTCCGAGGTTTTCGCTTTAATTAATAATAGAAATAATAATAATAATAATAATAATAATACACTATCATTGCTCTAAATTTTTTTGTTGAGTTTCAATATATGTCAATAAAACTAAATGAGTGTAAATCTGACTTGCTGAAATCAGGTGATTTTGAATTTGAATTATCAGGGTCACAAAAGATCAAAGGTCATGGTAATATCAAGCACCCAAAAGTAACATATTTCAATACGCCAGAAGTAAGATATTTCAAGCCCTCTGAAATTTGGCGACCTTAAAAATTCGACCCCCTTGAACTTAGAACCAACCAATCTTCAAAACTATGCATCTTCACTGTTCTTGATATACAGAATTATATTTTAGGCACCGGACAATTAACCCTTTTACCCCCAATGGACGTACTGGTCGGTCCTTGAAAAAAACTGCTAGTTAATTTTTTTTTTTTTTTTGCATAATTTTGATATCTTTATGAGAAACTTCAGGCATTTTCCAAAAGAATGAGACCAACCTGACCTCTCTATGACAAATATTAAGGCTATTAGAGCAATTTAAAAAATATATTGCAAAATGTGCTTGAAAAAAAAACACCGGGGGTTAAGGGTTGGAAAGTTCCAAATAGCCTGGGGGTAAAATGGTTAAGAACTTAGTCTTGGTTTAAGTAAATCGGATAATATTTGACAGAGTTATATAAAAAAATTGAATCTGACCTTTCGGGTCACTGTGAGATTAACCTTGACCCTATGATGTACAAAGTTTGTTGTGTTTCACAGTGAATCTCTTCTAAAAATTTCAAGTGAATCAGTCAAGTAGTTTTTTTTTCTGTAAAGTTGCTAACAAAGAGACAAAATGTTAATGTGGTCTATTGTGTGTCATGGTGCATCTCTCCTGAACATTTCGAGTAAATCGGTCAAGCAGTTTTTCTGTAACAAGGAAAACAAACACTGACAAAGTTATCTACCAAAAAAAAAAAAAAATACCCTTATATTATAGAAATAAACGTCAATACAAAATTCTCAAGTTGTTGTTGTAGTTGTTGTTTTTCTTCTTCTTGTTTTTGTTGTTGGTGTAGTTGTTCTTGTTCTTGTTCTTGTTGTTGTTGTTGTTGTTCATCTTGTTGTTATTGTTGCTGTTGTTGTTGTTGTTTTTCTTCTTATTATTCTTGTTGTTGTTCTTCTTGTTATTCTTGTTGTTGTTATTGTTTGTTGTTGTTTTTCTTCTTATTATTATTACTCTTGTTGTTCTTCTTCTTCTTCTCCTCCTAACACTCAAGAAAACTGAAACCCGGAGTGAACAACATTGCCAGTCGTACAGGGATACTTGCGGTTACCAAGGTATGTCAACCCAGTCTGGCAAACCCCATTCTCGTTGGCATAGATCGCTATTTAACAGGAGGGGAGACCAGATGGGTGAAACGATAAGGATTGGGGGGAGGGGGGGGGATTTCTCAGTTAACCACAACCTAAGGAAAAGCTGAGAGACAGGTTTCCTCACTCAGCAACGTCAAAGAGGAAAGAAGACAACATATTTTGGAGTTTATGTTTTTAGGAAAGTGTCATTAACATTGTTTAAAATGATTTCTTCTAGAAATGGAAGAATAAGGAGTGTGTGAAGAACTCTTACAACAAGGGACATCATAAAACTGTAGGCTTATGAAAAGATATAATAATTATATATAAACCCAATTCTTGAAATCTAAAATATAGAGGAGAATTAGTCACATTCAAAAACTAAAATACAGAGGAGAATTAGTCATATTCAAAACTAAAATACAGAGGAGAATTAGTCATATTCAAAACTAAAATATAGAGGAGAATTAGTAATGTCCAAAACTAAAATATAGAGGAGAATTAGTCATATTCAAAACTAAAATACAGAGGAGAATTAGTCATATTAAAAACTAAAATATAGAGGAGAATTAGTCATGTCCAAAACTAAAATACAGAGAAGAATTAGTCATATTCAAAACTAAAATACAGAGGAGAATTAGTCATATTCAAAACTAAAATACAGAGGAGAATTAGTAATGTCCAAAACTAAAATATAGAGGAGAATTAGTCATGTCCAAAACTAAAATACAGAGGAGAATTAGTCATATTCAAAACTAAAATACAGAGGAGAATTAGTCATATTCAAAACTAAAATACAGAGGAGAATTAGTCATATTCAGAATTAAAATACAGAGGAGAATTAGTCATGTCCAAAACTAAAATACAGAGGAGAATTAGTCACGTCCAAAACTAAAATACAGAGGAGAATTAGTCATATTCAAAATTAAAATACAGAGGAGAATTAGTCATATTCAAAACTAAAATACAGAGGAGAATTAGTCATATTCAAAACTAAAATACAGAGGAGAATTAGTCATATTCAAAACTAAAATACAGAGGAGAATTAGTCATATTCAAAACTAAAATATAGAGGAGAATTAGTCATATTCAAAACTAAAATACAGAGGAGAATTAGTCATATTCAAAACTAAAATACAGAGGAGAATTAGTCATATTCAAAACTAAAATACAGAGGAGAATTAGTCATATTCAAAATTAAAATACAGAGGAGAATTAGTCATATTCAAAATTAAAATACAGAGGAGAATTAGTCATATTCAAAACTAAAATACAGAGGAGAATTAGTCATATTCAAAACTAAAATACAGAGGAGAATTAGTCATATTCAAAACTAAAATACAGAGGAGAATTAGTCATATTCAAAATTAAAATACAGAGGAGAATTAGTCATATTCAAAATTAAAATACAGAGGAGAATTAGTCATATTCAAAACTAAAATACAGAGGAGAATTAGTCATATTCAAAACTAAAATACAGAGGAGAATTAGTCATGTCCAAAACTAAAATACAGAGGAGAATTAGTCATGTCCAAAACTAAAATACAGAGGAGAATTAGTCATATTCAAAATTAAAATACAGAGGAGAATTAGTCATATTCAAAACTAAAATACAGAGGAGAATTAGTCATATTCAAAACTAAAATACAGAGGAGAATTAGTCATGTCCAAAACTAAAATACAGAGGAGAATTAGTCAAGTCCAAAACTAAAATACAGAGAATTAGTCATGTCCAAAACTAAAATACAGAGGAGAATTAGTCATGTCCAAAACTAAAATACAGAGGAGAATTAGTCATATTCAAAATTAAAATACAGAGGAGAATTAGTCATATTCAAAACTAAAATACAGAGGAGAATTAGTCATGTCCAAAACTAAAATACAGAGGAGAATTAGTCATATTCAAAACTAAAATACAGAGGAGAATAGTCATATTCAAAACTAAAATATAGAGGAGAATTAGTCATGTCCAAAACTAAAATACAGAGGAGAATTAGTCATATTCAAAACTAAAATACAGAGGAGAATAGTCATATTCAAAACTAAAATATAGAGGAGAATTAGTCATGTCCAACACTAAAATACAGAGGAGAATTAGTTATATTCAAAACTAAAATACAGAGGAGAATTAGTTATATTCAAAACTAAAACACAGAGGAGAATTAGTCATGTCCAACACTAAAATACTGAGGAGAATTAGTCATATTCAAAACTAAAATACAGAGAAGAATTAGTCATATTCAAAACTAAAATATAGAGGAGAATTAGTCACGTTCAAAACTAAAATACAGAGGAGAATTAGTCATATTCAAAACTAAAATACAGAGGAGAATTAGTCACGTTCAAAACTAAAATACAGAGGAGAATTAGTCATATTCAAAACTAAAATACAGAGGAGAATTAGTCACGTTCAAAACTAAAATACAGAGGAGAATTAGTCATATTCAAAACTAAAATACAGAGGAGAATTAGTCACGTTCAAAACTAAAATACAGAAGAGAATTAGTCACGTCCAAAACTAAAATACAGAGGAGAATTAGTCACGTCCAAAACTAAAATACAGAGGAGAATTAGTCATATTCATAACTAAAATACAGAGGAGAATTAGTCATATTCAAAACTAAAATACAGAGGAGAATTAGTCATGTCCAAAACTAAAATACAGAGGAGAATTAGTCACGTCCAAAACTAAAATACAGAGGAGAATTAGTCATATTCATAACTAAAATACAGAGGAGAATTAGTCATATTCAAAACTAAAATACAGAAGAGAATTAGTCACGTCCAAAACTAAAATACAGAGGAGAATTAGTCATATTCATAACTAAAATACAGAGGAGAATTAGTCATATTCAAAACTAAAATACAGAGGAGAATTAGTCATGTCCAAAACTAAAATACAGAGGAGAATTAGTCACGTCCAAAACTAAAATACAGAGGAGAATTAGTCATATTCATAACTAAAATACAGAGGAGAATTAGTCACGTTCAAAACTAAAATACAGAGGAGAATTAGTCATATTCATAACTAAAATACAGAGGAGAATTAGTCACGTTCAAAACTAAAATACAGAGGAGAATTAGTCATATTCAAAACTAAAATACAGAAGAGAATTAGTCACGTCCAAAACTAAAATACAGAGGAGAATTAGTCATATTCATAACTAAAATACAGAGGAGAATTAGTCATATTCAAAACTAAAATACAGAGGAGTATTAGTCATATTCAAAACTAAAATACAGAGGAGAATTAGTCATGTCCAAAACTAAAATACAGAGGAGAATTAGTCACGTCCAAAACTAAAATACAGAGGAGAATTAGTCATGTCCAAAACTAAAATAATGAGGAGAATTAGTCACGTCCAACACTAAAATACAGAGGAGAATTAGTCACGTCCAAAACTAAAATACAGAGGAGAATTAGTCACGTCCAACACTAAAATACAGAGGAGAATTAGTCACGTCCAACACTAAAATACAGAGGAGAATTAGTCACGTCCAACAATAAAATACAGAGGAGAATTAGTCACATCCAACACTAAAATACAGAGGAGAATTAGTCACGTCCAAAACTAAAATACAGAGGAGAATTAGTCACGTCCAACACTAAAATACAGAGGAGAATTAGTCACGTCCAACACTAAAATACAGAGGAGAATTAGTCACGTCCAAAACTAAAATACAGAGGAGAATTAGTCAAACGATAAACATACGAAAAACGGAATAACAGTACAGTGGTAATGTGTTCGCCTTGCATTCACATGGCAACAAATCGCTCCCAACCCGGGACCGTGAGTTTAAGCTATTTACTGGGGAGGCTACTTGGTAATCATCAAAATGATCGTATAATATCTTTTTACCAAATGATTATCACTATGGTTGATTTGATATTTAAAATGATAAAAATAATTAAAGTTTATTTAAATGACAATTCAAACGATTATGCATTTCTAAAAAAGGTGATGAAAACTTATAATATCTTGATAAAATCAGGCTTGAGCAAGATTTATTTGAATCAGGCCGATAAAATATGCAAGATTTATTAGGCAGATAAAATATGCAAAGTAGCCTAATCAAATTAGATAATTAAGTAATTAAATAAGATAATTAAATAAATCGGTTGAAGATAAATTACCTTCAAACTATTTCTCAACTTTCAAGTAGGAATTAAATCAAATTAAAGGTATATCATTTAAAGTTAGAAAGGCACTCAGTAGAGCGCAGACCTCCGCCAGGCCAGCTTATTTCTCAACCTTTTGGACTGATTTTGGACGTTTTGCTCGTCCGTAACCTTGACCTTTGACCTTCCAAAATTGAATCATTTACAGCTATTTACATAAGTTTAAAATCCCTGCAAGTTTCATTACTTATGGTTGATGACTGGAATTTGACCTTTTCCTTGACCTTGACCTTGGAATCGACCTTAACATGTATTAATTGGCGTGGATTTTCATACACTCAAATATGAACCAAGTTTGAAGTCTCTGATACCGATGTCCAAACTTGTAGCTGATTACGTGAATTGGACATTTTGCTTGACCGTGACCTTGAATTTGACCTTGACCTTCCAAAACTTAATCATTTGAAGCTTTTTACATAACAGTTAATACCTGAAAGTTTCATTACTCTACGATTAAAATTGTGGCCAAGAAGCTATTCATAAACAAACACACAATAACACACAGACAGGGGGTAAATCATAACCTCCTTCCAACTTCGTTGGCGGAGGTAACTATATCACTGTATTAAGATGTAAAGATGTAAATAGCCGGAATTATTGAAATACACCTGGAAATTAATGGGGGGGGGGTTCCAGGCTTGTTCCAGGAATACCCAGTATAGCTCAGCCTTCCAGACTGGAGTCACATCCAGAGCTAAAGTCCTGCGTATCCTGCGTATCCTGTGTATCCATTAGCGTAGGGGTGTAAGGTGTGCGAAGTCGTTACATGGGAC
This sequence comes from Palaemon carinicauda, assembly GCF_036898095.1. Classification (NCBI taxonomy): domain Eukaryota; kingdom Metazoa; phylum Arthropoda; class Malacostraca; order Decapoda; family Palaemonidae; genus Palaemon; species Palaemon carinicauda. The sequence goes on from NC_090759.1 coordinate 38,412,124, forward strand.
CTGCGACAAAAACCACAAAGACTATAGGACTTCAACCCCCCCCCCCTCCCCCTTCCCCAATCCTGTGTTAATGGGTCCTTCGTATATGTTCTGCAAACATGATAATGGGTCTAAGGTAGATGTGAAATGTTTGTGTAAATTGGCTTAAATTTTTTTAAGTAATGGTACACCACGTCTTTGGAAAGAATGATCTCTCTCTCTCTCTCTCTCTCTCTCTCTCTCTCTCTCTCTCTCTCTCTCTCTGTATACAAGTGTGTATATATATATATATATATGTGTGTGTGTGTGTGTGTATTTGTAGATATACACACACGCACGCACACACATATATATACAAATATTTATATACATACATACACATATACATATATATATATATATATATATATATATATATATATATATATATATATATATACATATATACACACACACACACACACATATATATATATATATATATATATATATATATATATATAATTTCCCCCTTACGGTATATATAACCAACGATTGACGAATCATAAGAGTTAAAAACATCTATTTTATTAAAAAATAGTTAAACAATTTACCTTAACTAATTGGAGAAAGCCTACAAAACAATCTTTTTTACTTCTATAACTATCCTTCTTTCCAAACCAGCCAAGAGCTTTTAACGGAATAACACCACATTTGAAATAGAATTCAGCCAAGGCCTTGAGTAGCAGCCTCCAGCCAAATGTAAATTGAGCATCGAGTGTAGTAAGTTAGTACGTTGCCATTTTGATGTACGGGCTATACACACGAATTATCATTATTATTATTACTACTTGCTAGATTACAACCCTAGTTGGAAAAGCAAGATGCTATGAGCCCAGGGGCTCCAACTGGGCAGTAGCCCAGTGAGGAAAAGAAACAAGGAAAAAGGAAATATAACATTAAAATAAACATTTCCTATATAAACTATAAAAACTTTAACAAAAAATGCAGAAGAGAAATAAGATAGAATAGTGTGCCCGAGTGTACCTTCAAGCAAGAGAACTCTAACCCAAGAGTGGAAGACCATGGTACAGAGGCTATAGCACTACCAAAGACTAGAGAACAAAGGTTTGATTTTGGAGTGTCCTTCTCCTAGAAGAGCTGCTTACTATAGCTAAAGAGACTCTTCTACCCGTACCCAGAGGAAAGTAGCCACTGCACAATTACATTGCAGTAGTTAACCCCTTGGGTGAAGAAGAATTGTTAGGTAATCTCAGTGCTGTCAGGAGTATGAGGACAGAGGAAAATGTGTAAAAAATAGGCCAGACTATTCGGTGTACAGTATGTGTACGTAAATAGGAAAATGAACCGTAACCAGAGAGAATGATACCCATTTCGTGTATACTATCACAGGGTGTAATTAATGACACTAAGTGTAATTGGGTTACGAATATCACTTGAGCGCTAACGAGACCTGGTTCATTTAGAGAGATTTAATTGTGGTGGTCTGTTGGTAACGTCCTTGTCTTGTGATCGCCAGACTGGGGTTCGAGTCCCGGTCAAGCTCGATAGTTCCTTTGGTCGCTGCAACCTCAGTAAATAAAGCCTTCTGGAAGCGTTAAAACATTGTAGAGACTTCTCCATCCTTATGAGCTAAGGAAGGGGGAGTTGGAGGAGCCTATAGGTCTATCTGCTGACTCATCATCAGTCATTGCTTGGCTCTCCTTGGTCCTAGCTTGGGTGGAGACGGTGCTTGGGCGCTGACATGGCCAGTCTCTAGGGCATTGTCCTGCTAGCTACGGCAATGTCATTGTCCCTTGCCTCTGCCTTTCATGAGCGGCCTTTAAAACTTT
>NC_090759.1:38423934-38431434 GCF_036898095.1 Palaemon carinicauda
CGTGTTTTTGGGCTTCAATTGAAAATATTTTGGAAAAAAAAATTCTTAGTAAAATCTTTGGGTTGTAAATCAATTGGTGGATGCTGAATATTGTTTCGTGAATAAAATCTTTTAATTTATTTGTTTCCTTTCCTCACTAGGCTATTTTTCCCTGCTGGAGCCCTTGGACTTATAGCATCCTGCTTTACCAACTAGGCTTGAAGCTTAGCTTGTAATAATAATAATAATAATAATAATAATAATAATAATAATAATAATAAAAATAATAATAATAATAAATATGATAATAATAATAATAATAATAATAATAATAATAATAATAAAAATAATAGTAAAAATTATAATAATAATAATAATAATAATGATAATAATAATAGTAAAAATAATAATAATAATAATAATAATAATAATAATAGTAAAAATAATAATAATAATAATAATAATAATAATAATAATAGTAAAAATAAAGATAATAATAATAAAAATGATGATGATAATAATAATAACAATAATAATAATAATAATAATAATAATGGTAAAAATAAGAATAATAATAATAATGATAATAATATTAATAATAATATTAAAAATAATAATAATAATAATAATAATAATAATAATAATAATAATGATAATAATAATAGTAAAAATAAAAATAAAAATAATATTAATAATAATAATAGTAAAAATAATAATAATAATAATAATAATAATAATAAACATCCCATGTGCTTCAGAACCCAATAAGTTGCAGGTCTGTAAAGTAAATCAAGGAATCAGTAAATCCAAATGATTCAACTTTGCCTAACTCTTAAGTTCGACAGACGAGTGTTTGAAGCAATGTTCGAACGTATGAACTTTATGGTTGTCGAACACGTTTGTCGAACAGTTCGAGGAAAGTCTGTTCTCGCCTGACTTTTGTGGGCGGAGCTTCATTGTCCACAAACCTTTTGCATTTGTGACTGACTCCATCTCTTCGAGCCGTTTGACAAGCAGGTTCGACAACCGGGTTCGACATTGTAAACCCCGCTTTAAAATGCCATCAATCAAAAAACACGTTCAGTGAAGGTACTTGCACAAAAGACTCTCTCTCTCTCTCTCTCTCTCTCTCTCTCTCTCTCTCTCTCTTTCTCTCTCTCCCCCAAGCATAGAATAAGGCAATAAGGCTCTCTCTCTCTCTCTCTCTCTCTCTCTCTCTCTCTCTCTCTCTCTCTCTCTCTCTTCCTGACTGGAAACATTATCCTGAAACATCTTCACGGACGTTCAGATGCGCCATCTGGCCTATTCCAGGAGTTTCAGGCAAAGACACTCCCTCCCAGATGACGCTGTAAGTTAACTCTGGAAAACCCTCTTCCCAATTATGGCTCTGGGAATAACTCGTGTTCTCTGGAATATACGTCTTGACATATGCAAATTTTCTTGAAGACAAAGAAACGTCGATCTGGTGCTTGAATGCATAATGCCAAAGGATACTTGGGGGAAAATTTGACTGCAATGCAACGCCAGTTTGCTAATTTAAGAAGAGAATAGCTTTCGTTTTTATCGTTGCTCTATGTTGTTTTTTGTGTTCGATTTTTAACTGTTTAAGTATATTAATACTGAAGAAAAGCTTAAAGAAATGAGATTCTGCATCTCTTAATTTTTCCCAGAGAAAGCAAATATATATTGTCAGATAATCTGAACAATGAATATTATTATTATTATTTTCTAAGCAATAACTCTAGTTGGAAAAGCAGGATGCTATAAGCCCAAGGGCTCCAACAGGGAAAATAGCTCAGTAAGGAAAGGAAACAAGGAAAAATAGAAAATTTTAAGAACAATAATATTAAAATAAATATTTCCTAAATAAACTATAAAAACTTTAACAAAACAGAAGGAAGGGAAATTAGATAGAATAGTGTGCTCGAGTGTACCCTCAAGCAAGAGAACTCTAACCCAAGACAGTGGAAGCTCATGGTACAGAGGCTATGGCACTACGAAAGATAGTACATATCTCATATGGTAAACCAGAGTACTTGCACCAAGAATTGAATATAAAAATTACACATAAAAACATAAGGAAACTAGGATGAGCACTCAGTTGAGTGCATACCTTCGCTATCACCACATAATAAATAGGCAATTGAATTATGCCCATTTAAGCATTAGTTTCATGCAAATGAATAAGAATTGACCACGTTATAGCAAAGAGACGTTTTCACCAGGCCTTCAGGCCCTGAACATATAAAGCTAAATATAAGCTCTCCAAAACACACCTTTTTAGAGCCGAAAGTCAGGTAGGCCGTGGTTGCTATGGCCCAATCCCTTCAAGTTATGGAATGTTATCAGTGGGCACAATTACGAATCATGCAATTATCCCCTTTATCCAATTATAGGTGGGATGAAGATCAGCGCAGTTTTCAACCAGTGGTTTTTTTTTCGCTTTATTAGAAATAACAGTCATTTCAGTAGGTCACTTCCGGAGGCTATTCCCCAAGAATAGGCTAAGTTATGTACTGGTATATATGATCACAATGACATGCTCAATAGAAATGATTCATCTTCATCATTATTATCATTATTATTATTATTATGCTGTCTCACAGGATTTTTTATACAGGAGAGGGGGTTCCCAGCCCCCTCGTCCCGTCCCTTTTAGTCGCCTCTTACGACACGCAGGGATAACGTTGGCGCTATTCTAATTGTTTTATGCCCCCCCCGGCCACAGGCTGGAGGAACGTAGAGAGTAGAGGTCCCCTTTTTTGTTTTTGTTTTGTTTCTTTGTTGATGTCGGCTACCCCCCAAAATTGGGGGAAGTACCTTTGGTATATGGATGGATTATTATTATTATTATTATTATTATTATTATTAAGCTACATCCCTAGCTGGAAAAGCAGGATGCTATGAGTCCGGGCGCTCCAATTGCACATTTTGCTTGACTGTGACCTTGACCTTTGACCTTGACCTTCTAACATTTAATCAATTCTAGCTTTTAACATAGAAGGCAAATCCCTGCAAGTTTCATTACTCAAAGATTTAAATTGTGGCCAGAAAGCGGTTCACAAACAAACACACACACACACACACACACACAAACAGGGGGTAAAACATAACCTCCTTCTAACTTCCTTGGCGTAGGTACAAAAGGTACTCGCATTAACTCTTCCATAAAATAAAAAATGACAAGACAGATATGGGTCTCATAACTTTTGCTGCCATTGGAAGATATCTGAGGAATGCTATCACACACGAGATACATAATCCTGGACAGGAATTGTACATGACTCCGAATTTGGGACCTGCATTAGTGCGTCAAATACCTGACGGAAAGTCCCCTATGAAAGAGAGAGAGAGAGAGAGAGAGAGAGAGAGAGAGAGAGAGAGAGAGAGAGAGATTTATAAGGATTTTGAATGTCTTAAAGACTTCAGTCCATCCGGGGAGACTCCATTCGCTGTTGGGTAGAGTGATTTGGTTTAAACGTTCTGGAGAGTTTTTATGATCTTGTCTAACTTACTCTTGAACTCGTTCACCTGAGAGAGAGAGAGAGTTACATGGATTTTGGATGTCTCAAAGACCTAATAGTTCATCCGGGGAGACTTCATTTGCTGTTGGGTAGAGCGATTTGGTTTAAACGTTCTAGAGAGTTCTTATGATCTTGTCTAACTTACTTTTGAACTCGTTTACCTGAGAGAGAGAGAGAGAGAGAGAGAGAGAGAGAGAGAGAGAGAGAGAGAGAGAGAGAGAGAGAGAGAGTTACAAGGATTTTGGCTGTCTCAAAGACTTTTTAACGATCTTGTCCAACTTATTCTCGAACTTGTTTGCCAGAGAGAGAGAGAGAGAGAGAGAGAGAGTTGAAGCTATTACAGCCATATAAGTAATTGCAATATGATATGACGTAAAGGGGCTGAGTGTAGAGCCTAGCGAGAACTATAACTATCCATAAGGAGAGAGAGAGAGAGAGAGAGAGAGAGAGAGAGAGAGAATACCCACCAGGACGTTGGAGAGCAAGACATGTAAACTGGGTAGTTGTAACAGCGCCATCTGTTGCTCTTTTATATAATTGTAAGATAATTATTTTGAGGTAATTATTCCCAAAACGCAAGGACACTGTCTTTGCGCATTTGCTTATGTTTCTTCTTATACCTATTCATTATGAAGTAGTTATATTATTATTATTATTATTATTATTATTTTGTCATATATACAGTATATATATATATATATATATATATATATATATATATGAGCTGACGTGGCGGAGGTCTACAATTTCCAAGGGTTATTATCATTATTATTATTACTAGCCAAGCTACAACCCTAGTTGGAAAAGCAAGATACTATAAGCCCAAGGGCTCCAACAGGGAAAAATAGCCCAGTGAGGAAAGGAAATAAGGAAATAAATAAATGATGAGAATAAATTAACAATATATCATTCTAAAAAGAGTAACAGCGTCAAAACAGATATGTCATATATGAACTATAAAAAGACTCATGTCAGCCTGGTCAACATAAAAAAACATTCTAGTTTATTTTAGGATCATTGGTTGTGTAACGTAAACAGTATATCAGTGATTTATTTTTAGCTACTTTCCTCTTGGTAAGGGTAAAAGAGACTTTAGCTATGTTCAGCAGCTCTTCTAGGAGAAGGACACTCCAAAATCAAACCATTGTTCTATACTCTTGGGTAGTGCCATAGCCTCTTTACTATGGTCTTCCACTGTCTTTCATTGGCTACCTCCCTCTTGGTAAGGGTAGAAGAGACTCTTTAGCTATGTTCAGCAGCTCTTCTAGGAGAAGGACACTCCAAAATCAAACCATTGTTCTCTACTCTTGGATAGTGCCATAGCCTCTGTACCATGGTCTTCCACTGTCTTGGGTTAGAGTTCTCTTGCTTGAGGGTACATTCGGGCACACTATTCTATCTCGTTTCTCTTCCTCTTGTTTTGTTAAAGTTTTCATAGTTTATATAGGAAATAGTTATTCAAATGTCATTGTTTTTGAAATATATTATTTCTCCTTGTTTCCTTTCTTCACTGGGCTATTATCCCTGTTGGGGCCCCTGGGCTTATAGCATCTTGCTTTTCCAACTAGGGTTGTAGCTTAGCAAGTAGTAGTAATAATAATAATAATAATAATAATAATAATAATAAAAGGATAAATAGTCCTACAAGGAAAAGCAAGAGGAAAAAAGACCACTGCCTTTTTTGGGGGGGGGTGGAGTACCTCCTTGTAGATTGCCCAACTTAAAGTAAAACACGGGCTCTTGCTCATACTTTGAAACTACTTAAGCCCTTTCAACAAAGTAAATCATTCAAATGCACAAATAGAAGGATCAGTTTCGTGATACCTCTCTTTTAATCACAGGGTGTGATTTCAGAGCGCAAGGTGCCATCAACACCAGAGGATATTCGAGATTTCCTGTCATCCCCAACGACCTGCCGTCAGCAATTTTCATTTCCAGACGGCGCCGCCTCGGCTGTGGAGCGGGAGGGGGGGGGGGTGTGTGTGATCTGAATGGGTCTCCGAGGATAAAAGATTTGAGAGGTGCTCGAGCGTGGTTCAAGTTCTGAAGAGGTTTTGAGCAAGGATGGAAGATATAAAAAAAAGTTTCCAATGGAGTAAAATTGTTCAGAAGGTTTTGAAGAGATGAGAAGTTTAAAGGATTCATACCGAATGGGACATTTGGAGTGGAATGAAGTGGGGTGGAAGTTTTAAAGATTTAAATTGAAGGCACGATATGGAAGGATATGATATAGGGAAAACGGTTTGAAGAGGTCTAGAAGGGGGTTGGTGAAGGATATGAATGAACTGAGTGGGTTAAAAAATATGAAGCGTCAAGAGGGGCGGAAGATATAAGGAGTGGAAAAATTGAGTATGAAGTTCTGAAAGGGGTGGAAGATTTAAGGAATATCTAAAGGGGTGAAAGAATTGAGTGTGAAGTTCTGAAAGGGGTGGAAGATTCAAGGAATATCTAAAGGGGTGAAAGAATTGAGCGTGAGGTTTTGAGTGGGGAGGAAGATTCAAGGAATAACTAAAGGGGTGAAAGAATTGAGCGTGAAGTTTTGAAAGGGGTGGAAGATTCAAGGAATATCTAAAGAGGTGAAAGAATTGAGCGTGAAGTTCTAAAAGGGGTGGAAGATTCAAGGAATATCTAAAGGGGTGAAAGAATTGAGCGTGAAGTTCTGAAAGGGGTGGAAGATTTAAGGAAGATGTAAAGGGGTGAAAGAATTGAGTGAAAAGTTTTGAAATGGGTGGAAGATTTATTAAGATCCAAAGGAATGAAAGAATTGAGACTGAAGTTTTGAAATGGGTGGAAGATTTAAGGAAGATCCAAAGGAATGAAATAATTGAGAGTGAAATTTTGAAATGGGTGGAAGATTTAAGGAAGATCCAAAGGGATGAAGGAATTTAAAAGGAAAATTTGAAATGGTTGGAAGATTTAAGGAAGATCCAAAGGAATTAAATCATTAAGAATGAAGTTTTGAAATGGGAGGAAGATTTAAGGAAGATCCAAAAGAATGAAATAATTGAAAATGAAGTTTTGAAATGGGTGGAAGATTTAGGGAAGATCCAAAGGGATGAAAAAATTGAGTATGAAATTATGAAAATGGGCGAAGACTAAAGGAAGATCCAAAGAGATGAATGAACTAAGTATGAAGTTTTGAAATGGGTGGAAGATTTAACGAAGATCCAAAGGGATGGAAGAAATCCTTGCTGGGTTCAGTGGAGCCACAAACTTTAGGAATGGAAGGTCCCAAACTCTTGACCCACGTAACCTTAGGCCCTTTGGTTATTGGTTACGTAATTAAGGCTTTATTCAACGCCATGAGGAACCAACTATAAGAATACATTTCAATGATGCCATTTATAATGGGATAAACTTTTCAACGACAGTTTAAACACAAGGAACGTATGTTAACAGTTAGTAAATGCTATGTATCCAACATGTTGATACAGTAACAAAAACGATATAAAAGAATCTAATTGCATGGAAGAGTTACACAATCAAAGTGGAAATGAAAAAATGTTACATCTCGTCCCGAACATATTATAATGCAATATATATATATATATATATATATATATATATATATATATATATATATATATATATATATATATATATATATATATATAAAATCATCAGCAGCACCACCATCATATATACAGTGTATATATATATATATATATATATATATATATATATATATATATATATATATATATATATATATATATATATAAATATATGTTTATATATATATACATATATATATATATATATATATATATATATATATATATATATATATATATATATATATATATATATATATAAAATGTGTGTATGTGTTTATAAGTGTGTGTGTATGTGTGTTCGTGTGTTTGATTTTCTGCATCCTATTTTCTCACAAAAAAAAAAAAAAAAAAAAAAAAAAAAAAAAAAAAAAGGGACCGTTTACTCCATCGGTTGAAACTCCACCCGCTAAGCTAACGCTTCTCTGTCATTAGGTAGGGAA
>NC_090759.1:38433934-38438934 GCF_036898095.1 Palaemon carinicauda
TAATAATAATAATAATATCAATAATAATAATAATAATAATAATTAATGGTTCGAGTCCCACTCAAACTCGTAGTTTCTATGGTCGCTGCAACCTCACCATCCTTGTGAGCTAAGGATGGGAGGAGAATTGGGGGAGCCTATAGGTCTATCTGCTGAGACACATCAGCAGCCATTGCCTGGCCCTCCTTGTAGAGAGTGAGTTTTATGCAGGTTTTCGATTTATTATATTTTTATTATTATTATTATTATTAATTGTTAAGCTACGACCCTAGTTAGAAAAGCAGGAAGCTATAAGCCCCGGGGCCTCAACAGGGAAAATAGCCCAATGAGGAAAGTAAACAAGGAAAAATAAAATATTTTAAGAACAGTAACAACATTAAAATAAATATCTCCTATATAAACTATAAAAACTTTAACAAAATAAAAGGAAGAGAAATTAGATAGAATAGAGTGCCCGAGTGTACCCTCAAGCAAGAGAACTCTAACACAAGATACAGTGGAAGACCATGGTACAGAGGCTATGGCACTACCCAAGACTAGAGAACAATGGTTTGATTTTGGAGTGTCCTTCTAGGAGAGCTGCTTACCATAGCTAAAGAGTTTCTTCTACCCTTACCAAAAGGACTGAACAATTACAGTGCAATGGTTATCCCCTTGGGTGAAGAAGAATCGTTTGGTAATATCAGTGTTGTCAGGTGTATGAGAACAGAGGGGAGTCTGTAAAGAATAGGCCAGACTATTCGGTGTATGTGTAGGCAAAGGGAAAGTGAACCGTAACCAGAGAGAAGGATCCAATGTAGTACTGTCTGACCAGTCAAAGGACCCCATAACTCCCTAGCGGTAGTATCTCAACGGGTGGCTGGTGCCCTAGCCAGCCTACTACCTATAATACACGTAATTCTGTGACTCCAGCTTATTATGCAAAAAGATAACCTTGATTAACTTGAGCCTATTGGCTCAAAGCCATACTCCTACTACTATTTGTTCCCTTCTATTCTCCTCTTCCTATTTACGTAGCCTTTTCTTATCTTCCCTTCTCGTTACTCCATCTGAGCCTATTCCCTGAGTCCTACTCCTACTCCTATTAAGTTCCTCTCCCATTCTCCTCTCCCAATCTCCTCTCCCTCTCTCCGATTCCCTCTCTCCTCAACATCTTCCAACCGTCTTGGGTGGTACTTTCCAGAACATGCTAATTACTACTGCAACGTTTAATTATGTGGATGTTGCCCGCAATGGCTGGTAGCCTCCTAGTCTCTCCTCGCCCTAACGGCTACGGGTATGTCAAGGATGGCCAAAGGACGCCTATATTAATGGGGCTTGGCAGGATATGCCCTCCTCAATTAGGATGGTATGGGGAATGTAGATGGAATACTTTATATGAGATCTATGGGTATGTAGAGAATTTGAGATTTCTTGTTCTCTTTGCGACAGGTGGGGGGGGGGGGGGGTCCTGGGGAGCAATTTTTCAGGAAGGCAAAGAGCTTGAAGATAAAGCTCTAATTACAAAAGTATGTAGTTTGGTTATTTTTTTTTCTTTTTTTTAAGAAGGAATGTGACATATGTTTTCATTACTATTAAGGATTTAAGGGATAAAGCTGCAGATGAAAGAAGGCAAAGTGCTTATAGATAAAGCTCTAATTACATAAGTATATAGTTTGGAGTTATTTATTTTAGAAGAAGAAGAAGAAGAAGAAGAAGAAGAAGAAATGTGACATATGCTTTAATAACTATTTATGTTTAAGGGATAAAGCTGCAGATGGTATGAGTGAGTGACTTATATGTAATTCCTCATACAACTGGAATCCATAAGGGTGAGAAAGGTAAAAGTGAGTATTACAGTATTTTCAAATTCCTATGGATAAAAAAAAAAAAAGCGTGGCTGTATCAATCGGTTCTAAAGCTTATTGAGTTTGAAAGTCCTAGGTCAAAGGGCAAGGTCAAGGTCGAGCACAAGGTCGACCGAATTAGACTGCTTGATTTGTAATACTAACGTTCATGGTTCTTGTAATGACATACAAACAGTGCCAGTCATATTACGATTTACATAAAAAAAAATATTACTATTATTTATATTATTAAAATTACGAGCTAAGCTACACTCATAGTTAGAACTGCCGGATGCTATAAGCTCAAGGGCTCAAACAGAAGAAAATAGCCCAGTGAGGAAAGGAAATAAGGCAATAAATAATCTATATGAGAAGTAATGAACGATCAAAATAAAATATTTTAAGAACAGTAACAACATTAAAACAGATCTTTCATATATAAGCTATAAAAAGACTTATGTCACCCTGTTCAACATAAAAACATTTGATGCAAGTTTGAACTTATTATCAAAGCCTAAAAAACCTCTTATGGTTCTGACTCTTCATTAATCTTTACTAATGTTTTCTAGTATCGAATCAGTGTTCCAGTCGAGAAACATGCCAAGCACCGTTTTTTAAATATTTGCAGAAATCAGGATTGAAAATTGGCCATTTTCACTCATAAGTTACTCAGTATATATAATAGATAGGGGCTCATTTTTTTAAATAGTAGAACAGTTTAAGCACAATACAACCAACATGAAATATTTTCAATAGTATGTGTAGTTTTTTGGCAGTTGTGTGAAAACCTAACCTAACCCCTTTAATTTTGTATGTATTTTCCCCTTTATAAGCCAATAAATGAGTTATAAACACATGTTTCTTGTAAAAATTAACCTAACTAGGTATTAAATATGTTGCTAATGTGTTTGGTAATGTTTTAACATAAATATGCTGGGTCCGTTGCCTGATAAAGCCTCAAATTTATCACATTAATACATTTCACAAACATTGATAAAATTATAATCGTGCAAAGTAACAAAAAAAATGCTGAAAACGTTAGAAAAGTAAACAAAAAATATTGGTAAAATTATAGTCTGGAGGGTATATTAGGGTATTTCTAACTAACTATTTATTAGCCCCAAAAATAAATGTCATTTTCGAACAAAATGGGAAGGTTTTTCTATAGGAAAAATAGTATCTCTATTAGGAAATGTGGGTATGGGCGAAACTATAATAAAACCAAAATATTATGAGTAGGGTCACATTGTACCCACAATAAATTTCTACCAAAAAAAAACAAACATGGATGAGCTTAAATGAACAATGATGGATATTGATGGAAAACAATGAATGAATGAATGAATGAATGAGGGGAAAAATTAACGTTCACACTCACCACCAGACGATGCATCTTTCCGTTTTCTTCACCAACACTCGGTTCCCCCACCATTAAATCTTTTCCTTTATTAACCTCTACATTTCCTGTAGAATAATTATAGTATCTTGCTCACACATTTCGATTACTATAGAATCTTCTGACATAATATTCAATAGAGTAAACTTCACATAGACATTTTGGCGACTTTCTTCTGACAAACTTTCGTAATGAGGCAAAGGTTGGCTGTGAAAAATTTCCATCACTGTCCTTTTCTTTAATAAATAACAGTTTAAACTAATATTTTTTCTCATCAAATACACCACAACGCTTTCCCGTCATGTTAATAACGTTATTGATCCACATCACTTATTATTAATAACAATTTCGTCGAAATAATCAGACTATGTTGCGATTAACACACGCGTTTTGTTGTGTTTCGTTTACAACCTCGGTAGTAGTAGTAGGCGGTACCGTTCAGTTCAGTTGCTAGGCTCGGGGATTTGTCTTTTCATCGGCACCTCATTAGTTTCCCTTTTTAAGCTATAATCTACTGTAGTTCTTTTCCTTTTTACTCCATTTTTTCTACATCTTTTATATATATATATATATATATATATATATATATATATATATATATATATATATATATATAGTTATATATCATCAACCGTCACTAGACCACTGCATAACAAATGGCCTCAGACATGTCCTTCCACTTGTCTCTGTTTATGGCCTTTCTGTACCAGTCAACGCCGGCAAACTTCATTAGTTCATCGATCCTACGTCTTCTCTTCCTTCCTCTTCGCTGAGGTTTTGACAGCAAAGTGAAAAATGGGCAAGGTCTTCTATCTCTGCTGGACACAGCTTACATTCTGCACTTCCTCCTTCATATCTTTTCCTACCATTTAGTCTTAAACAGTTGGCCCTAGGCCTATACATTATAACTGAATCTGATTTGTTGCCATAAAACCATTCTTCTCCTACTTGACCTTTTTCATTTGCATATATTTCTGAACTACTTTTTTCTTTTATCTCTTCCTCCCATTTTTTACTATCTACCACTCTAATCTTAGCCTTGAGCTCTTCCCTTCCCATTCTCCTAAAGGTTCTATTGTATTTTGTTATTATTATTATTATTATTATTATTATTATTATTATTATTATTATTATTAGCCAAGCTACAATCCTAGTAGGAAAAGCAAGATGCTATAAGACCAAGGGCTCCAACTTTCCTAGTCACTTTCATCCATATATTTCTTTCATCATCTTTCTATTCTTCCAGGATTTTCTTCAACAAATCATTTCTTCATTCTTCTATTCCTTTCACAAACCTTAGCCTTCCTCCTGCTATTTTAGCCTTCATTTCCAACATTCTTATTTTCTCCCATTGGTAGAATAGCTACTGCTGCATATGGTGACGCTCCCCCCCCCACCCCTCAAAAAATCTGTTTTTTTTTTTTTTTTTTTTTTCATTTTACAATTTGTTGTAGTATTCTTATTTCGCCTTCTGTTATGTTCATTACCATTCCATGCAGTATTCCTGGTAAGGCTACATTTTTTCTAATATGTTTTCTTTCTATTTTGCATAATATGATCTTTGTAAATATTGTATATATTAATAAGAGTAAGCTTGTTTGGCAGTGATTTTTTCATGTCTGTTGTGTCTCCCTTTATGTGAATAATGTTTTTTTCCAAACTGTAGGTAGAGAACAATTTTGAAAATATTTTGTGTAAGGTTCTGCGAGTTTTACTATATATATATATATATATATATATATATATATATATATATATATATATATATATATATATAT
>NC_090759.1:38441434-38468934 GCF_036898095.1 Palaemon carinicauda
AAGCTGAAACTTTTTAGAAGTAATTTTAGGTAGTTATTACCTCCGCCAATGAAGTTGGAAGCAGGTTATGTTTTCACACCCTTGTTTGTGTGTTTGTTTGTGAATAGCTTCCTGACCACAATTTTAATCGTAGAGTAATGAAACTTGTAGGGATTAACTTTTATGTAAAAAGCTGGAAATTATCAAATTTTGGAAGGTCAAGGTTAAAGGTCAAAGTCATGGTCAAGCAAAATGTCCAGTTCACGCAATCAGCCATAAGTTTGAGACATCGTTGTCACAGACGACTTCAAACGTGGTTCATATTTGAGTGTAAGAAAATCTAAGCCAATGAATACATGTTAAGGTCAAAGGTCAAGGTCACGGTCAAGCAAAAATGTCCAATTCACGTAATCAACCATAAGTTTTGAGACATCCTTGTCCCAGACGACTTCAAAAACTTGGGTTCATATTTGAGTGTATGTAACTCCACGCCAATTAATACATGTTAAAGTCAAAGGGTCAAGGTCCAGATCGAGCAAAAGGTTGAGAAATAAGCTGCCATGGTGGAGGTTCTGCGCTCTACTGAGTGTCCCTCTAGTTGAAGAATGTCTTGAGAGCGCTGTCCCCAAATGATGAAGTGTTATATGGCCAACAATAAAAAAGGTTGATATCTGTGTTAAAAATCTTTCATGTTTTTATAAGCTAGATATTATGTGGAGTTCTTATGGATAAAGTATTAAGATATCTTTTGGAATATTTGTAATAATTCATATCTTTAAGATGAAAATAAGAATTTGGTAAGAGAGAGAGAGAGAGAGAGAGAGAGAGAGAGAGAGAGAGAGAGGAGAGAGAGAGAGAGAGAGAAGAGAGAGAGAGAGAGAGAGAGAGAGAGAGAGAGAGGGGGATTCGTAATGTCAATTTCGAAACTGATGTATTTGAGCTAAAACTGAATCTGTTTTAGAGTGAGACCATAAAGAAGACTGGCGATTAGAAACCTAACTTTATATATCAGAGAGAGAGAGAGAGAGAGAGAGGAGAGAGAGAGGGAGAGAGAGAGAGAGAGAGAGAGAGAGAGATTTGTAATGTAAAACTCGAAACTGATGTCTTTAAGCTAAAACTGAATCTCTTTGAGAGGGAGAATATAATAAAGACTGGTGATTAGAAAACTAACTTTATAATTGAGAGAGAGAGAGGAAGAGAGAGAGAGAGATGAGAGACGAGGAGAGAGAGAGAGAGAGAGAGAGAGAGAGTCATGCAGCTCAATAAGAAAACCTACTAAGTTGTGTTTATAAATCCAAAGCCCCCCCACCCCCCCCCCGAAAAAAACTTAAGGCTTAAGGTATAGAAATGAAAATAACATGAACTCAACCCCCCCCCCCCCACACACACACACACACAAAATTAGCTCAATTAAAGGTATACGAATGAAAATAATATGGAAAGAAATAGTAAAATTAAAGGGAACCTTTATTATTATTATTATTATTATTATTATTATTATTATTATTATTATTATTATTATATATTATTACTTTGCTAAGCTACAACCATAGTTGGAAAAGCAGGATGCTATAAGTCCAGGTGCCTCAACAGGAAAAATAGCCCAATGAGGAAAGGAAACAAGGAAAAATAGAATTTTTTAAGAAGAGTAGCATGAAAATAAATATCTCCTATATATAAACTATAAAAACTTTAACAAAACAAGAGGAAGAGAAATAATATGGAATAGTGTGCTCGAGTGTACACTCAAGCAAGAGAACTCTAACCCAAGACAGTGGAAGACCATGGTACAGAGGCTATGGCACTAGACAAGACTAGAGAACAATGGTTTGATTTTGGAGTGTCCGTCTCCCAGAGAAGCTTCTTACCATAGCTAAAGAGTCTCGTCTACCCTTAACAAGAGGAAAGTGGCTACTGAACAATTACAGTTCAGTAGCCCCTTGGGTGAAGAAGAATTGTTTGGTAATCTCAGTGTTGTCAGCTATATGAAGACAGAGGAGGATATGTAAAGAATAGGCCAGACTATTCGGTGTGTGTGTGTATGCAATTGGAAAATGAACCGTAACCAAAGAGAAGGATCCAATGTAGTACTGTCTGGCCAATCAAAGGACCCCATATCTCTCTAGCGGTAGTATTTCTAAAGGGTGGCTGGCGCCCTGGCCAACCTACTACTTATAAAATAGAAATAGATCCTTTGGTTACTTCATCTGTAAAACATGACTAAAATCCTTCGCTGATGAACGTACAGAATACCATACAAGACATAAACCGACTTATACTCGTCATAAAGAAATTTTTTTTGGTACGATAAAAAAAAAAAACTTCAATCTTCATTATTCATGTCATTAGGGAAATATATTTACCTATAATATCGTACCGGTAACGCCTTCTTTCTTGCACAACAAGAAGAACTATATTGAAGATGACAGTCACTTGTTGCTAAAAAAAAATCAAGGTAGTTACTCGAGCGAGGGATTCATTATTCATGTCATTAGGGAAGTATATTTACCTATAATGTACCGGTAACGCCTTCTTTCTTGCACAAGAACTATATTGAAGATGACAGTCACTTGTTGCTAAAAAAAATAAGGTAGTTAGTCGAACAAGGGATTCATTATTCATGTCATTAGGGAAGTATATTTACCTATAATGTACCGGTAACGCCTTCTTTCTTGCACAAGAACTATATTGAAGATGACAGTCACTTGTTGCTAAAAAAATAAGGTAGTTAGTCGAACAAGGGATTCATTATTCATGTCATTAGGGAAGTATATTTACCTATAATGTACCGGTAACGCCTTCTTTCTTGCACAACAAGAAGAACTATATTGAAGATGTCAGTCACTTGCTGTTGTTGCCAAAAAAGATTAAGGTTACTCGAACGAGGGATTCATTATTCATGCCATTAGGGAAATATATTTATCTATAATATCGTACCGGTAACGCCTTCTTTCTTGCACAAGAAGAACTAAATTGAAGATGACAGTCACTTGCACTTGTTGCCTCGAACGAGGGATTCATTATTCATGTCATTAGGGAAATATATTTACCTATAATGTACCGGTAACGCCTTCCTTCTTGCACAAGAACTATATTGAAGATGACAGTCACTTGTTGCTAAAAAAAAAATCAAGGTAGTTACTCGAGCGAGGGATTCATTATTCATGTCATTAGGGAAGTATATTTACCTATAATGTACCGGTAAAGCCCTCTTTCTTGCACAAGAAGAACTAAATTGAAGATGACAGTCACTTGTTGCTAAAAAAATAAGGTAGTTAGTCGAACAAGGGATTCATTATTCATGTCATTAGGGAAATATATTTACCTATAATATCGTACCGGTAACGCCTTCTTTCTTGCACAACAAGAAGAACTAAATTGAAGATGACAGTCACTTGTTGCTAAAAAAAAATTGAGGTAGTTACTCGAGCGAGGGAGGAAGTTCCTACCCGTAAGTGGCGCATCATCAAGTGATTGCATACCATTACTGCGCGTCGGAGCATTTTTATGTCATGCGTAAAATGGCAATAATTTCTTATTTACGATCGCTGCGCGAGTTTAAATCTCCGAATGCTGTGAATAAAAAAAAGAGAGAGGGAAAAAATTGCGGTAAACAAACGTCATATTTCGCAAAATCTTTTGGGATGAAAATGGAAGGGGAAATTTTCATTGCATTCACTCGAGCTCGCAGACACAAACAGGTGGTAATTCATATTGAGTGATTTATTGATATTGACATTTGTACATTTTACTCTTCCCTATAAGAAAAAAAAAAACAGTTCTCTTGCTTGAGGGTACACTCAGGTACATTATTCTATCTAATTTCTCTTCCTCTTCTTTTGTTAAAGTGTTTATATATTATATAGGAAATATTTATTCTACTGTTGTTACTGTCCTTGAAATATTTTATTTTTTGTTGTTTCTTTTCCTCACTGGGTTGTTTTCCCTGTTGGGGCCCCTGGGCTTAATTTCGCTTCCTCTCTTTTTGTTAAAGTGTTTATATATTATATAGGAAATATTTATTCTACTGTTGTTACTGTCCTTGAAATATTTTATTTTTTGTTGTTTCTTTTCCTCACTGGGTTGTTTTCCCTGTTGGGGCCCCTGGGCTTAATTTAGCTTCCTCTTGTTTTGTTAAAGTTTTTATATTTTATAAAGGAAATATTTATTCTACAGTTGTTGCTATCCTTGAAATATTTTATTTTTTGTTTTTTCTTTTCCTCACTGGGGTGTTTTCCCTGTTGGGCCCCTGGGCTTAATTTCGCTTCCTCTCTTTTTGTTAAAGTGTTTATATATTATATAGGAAATATTTATTCTACTGTTGTTACTGTCCTTGAAATATTTTATTTTTTGTTGTTTCTTTTCCTCACTGGGTTGTTTTCCCTGTTGGGGCCCCTGGGCTTAATTTAGCTTCCTCTTGTTTTGTTAAAGTTTTCATATTTTATAAAGGAAATATTTATTCTACAGTTGTAGCTATCCTTGAAATATTTTATTTTTTGTTTTTTCTTTTCCTCACTGGGCTGTTTTCCCTGTTGGGGCCCCTGGGCTTAATTTCGCTTCCTCTCTTTTTGTTAAAGTGTTTATATATTATATAGGAAATATTTATTCTACTGTTGTTACTGTCCTTAAAATATTTTATTTTTTGTTGTTTCTTTTCCTCACTGGGTTGTTATCTCTGTTGGGGCCCCTGGGCTAATTTAGCTTCCTCTTGTTTTGTTAAAGTTTTTATATTTTATAAAGGAAATATTTATTCTACAGTTGTTGCTATCCTTGAAATATTTTATTTTTTGTTTTTTCTTTTCCTCACTGGGTTGTTTTCCCTGTTGGGGCCCCTGGGCTTAATTTCGCTTCCTCTCTTTTTGTTAAAGTGTTTATATATTATATAGGAAATATTTATTCTACTGTTGTTACTGTCCTTAAAATATTTTATTTTTTGTTGTTTCTTTTCCTCACTGGGTTGTTTTCCCTGTTGGGGCCCCTGGGCTTAATTTAGCTTCCTCTTGTTTTGTTAAAGTTTTTATATTTTATAAAGGAAATATTTATTCTACTGTTGTTGCTATCCTTGAAATATTTTATTTTTTGTTGTTTCTTTTCCTCACTGGGTTGTTTTCCCTGTTGGGGCCCCTGGGCTTAATTTAGCTTCCTCTTGTTTTGTTAAAGTTTTTATATTTCATAAAGGAAATATTTATTCTACAGTTGTTGCTATCCTTGAAATATTTTATTTTTTGTTTTTTCTTTTCCTCACTGGGCTGTTTTCCCTGTTGGGGCCCCTGGGCTTAATTTCGCTTCCTCTCTTTTTGTTAAAGTGTTTATATATTATATAGGAAATATTTATTCTACTGTTGTTACTGTCCTTAAAATATTTTATTTTTTGTTGTTTCTTTTCCTCACTGGGTTGTTATCTCTGTTGGGGCCCCTGGGCTAATTTAGCTTCCTCTTGTTTTGTTAAAGTTTTTATATTTTATAAAGGAAATATTTATTCTACAGTTGTTGCTATCCTTGAAATATTTTATTTTTTGTTTTTTCTTTTCCTCACTGGGTTGTTTTCCCTGTTGGGGCCCCTGGGCTTAATTTCGCTTCCTCTCTTTTTGTTAAAGTGTTTATATATTATATAGGAAATATTTATTCTACTGTTGTTACTGTCCTTAAAATATTTTATTTTTTGTTGTTTCTTTTCCTCACTGGGTTGTTTTCCCTGTTGGGGCCCCTGGGCTTAATTTAGCTTCCTCTTGTTTTGTTAAAGTTTTTATATTTTATAAAGGAAATATTTATTCTACTGTTGTTGCTATCCTTTTAAATATTTTATTTTTTGTTTTTTCTTTTCCTCACTGGGCTGTTTTCCCTGTTGGGGCCCCTGGGCTTAATTTCGCTTCCTCTCTTTTTGTTAAAGTGTTTATATATTATATAGGAAATATTTATTCTACTGTTGTTACTGTCCTTAAAATATTTTATTTTTTGTTGTTTCTTTTCCTCACTGGGTTGTTTTCCCTGTTGGGGCCCCTGGGCTTAATTTAGCTTCCTCTTGTTTTGTTAAAGTTTTTATATTTTATAAAGGAAATATTTATTCTACAGTTGTTGCTATCCTTGAAATATTTTATTTTTTGTTTTTTCTTTTCCTCACTGGGCTGTTTTCCCTGTTGGGGCCCCTGGGCTTAATTTCGCTTCCTCTCTTTTTGTTAAAGTGTTTATATATTATATAGGAAATATTTATTCTACTGTTGTTACTGTCCTTGAAATATTTTATTTTTTGTTGTTTCTTTTCCTCACTGGGTTGTTTTCCCTGTTGGGGCCCCTGGGCTTAATTTAGCTTCCTCTTGTTTTGTTAAAGTTTTTATATTTTATAAAGGAAATATTTATTCTACAGTTGTTGCTATCCTTGAAATATTTTATTTTTTGTTTTTTCTTTTCCTCACTGGGCTGTTTTCCCTGTTGGGGCCCCTGGGCTTAATTTCGCTTCCTCTCTTTTTGTTAAAGTGTTTATATATTATATAGGAAATATTTATTCTACTGTTGTTACTGTCCTTGAAATATTTTATTTTTTGTTGTTTCTTTTCCTCACTGGGCTGTTTTCCCTGTTGGGGCCCCTGGGCTTAATTTCGCTTCCTCTCTTTTTGTTAAAGTGTTTATATATTATATAGGAAATATTTATTCTACTGTTGTTACTGTCCTTAAAATATTTTATTTTTTGTTGTTTCTTTACCTCACTGGGTTGTTTTCCCTGTTGGGGCCCCTGGGCTTAATTTAGCTTCCTCTTGTTTTGTTAAAGTTTTTATATTTTATAAAGGAAATATTTATTCTACTGTTGTTGCTATCCTTGAAATATTTTATTTTTTGTTTTTTCTTTTCCTCACTGGGCTGTTTTCCCTGTTGGGGCCCCTGGGCTTAATTTCGCTTCCTCTCTTTTTGTTAAAGTGTTTATATATTATATAGGAAATATTTATTCTACTGTTGTTACTGTCCTTGAAATATTTTATTTTTTGTTGTTTCTTTTCCTCACTGGGCTGTTTTCCCTGTTGGGGCCCCTGGGCTTAATTTCGCTTCCTCTCTTTTTGTTAAAGTGTTTATATATTATATAGGAAATATTTATTCTACTGTTGTTACTGTCCTTGAAATATTTTATTTTTTGTTGTTTCTTTTCCTCACTGGGTTGTTTTCCCTGTTGGGGCCCCTGGGCTTAATTTAGCTTCCTCTTGTTTTGTTAAAGTTTTTATATTTTATAAAGGAAATATTTATTCTACTGTTGTTGCTATCCTTGAAATATTTTATTTTTTGTTTTTTCTTTTCCTCACTGGGCTGTTTTCCCTGTTGGGGCCCCTGGGCTTAATTTAGCTTCCTCTTGTTTTGTTAAAGTTTTTATATTTTATAAAGGAAATATTTATTCTACTGTTGTTGCTATCCTTGAAATATTTTATTTTTTGTTGTTTCTTTTCCTCACTGGGCTGTTTTCCCTGTTGGGGCCCCTGGGCTTAATTTAGCTTCCTCTTGTTTTGTTCAAGTTTTTATATTTTATAAAGGAAATATTTATTCTACTGTTGTTGCTATCCTTGAAATATTTTATTTTTTGTTTTTTCTTTTCCTCACTGGGTTGTTTTCCCTGTTGGGGCCCCTGGGCTTAATTTAGCTTCCTCTTGTTTTGTTCAAGTTTTTATATTTTATAAAGGAAATATTTATTCTACAGTTGTTGCTATCCTTGAAATATTTTATTTTTTGTTGTTTCTTTTCCTCACTGGGCTGTTTTCCCTGTTGGGGCCCCTGGGCTTAATTTAGCTTCCTCTTGTTTTGTTAAAGTTTTTATATTTTATAAAGGAAATATTTATTCTACTGTTGTTACTGTCCTTGAAATATTTTATTTTTTGTTGTTTCTTTTCCTCACTGGGCTGTTTTCCCTGTTGGGGCCCCTGGGCTTAATTTAGCTTCCTCTTGTTTTGTTAAAGTTTTTATATTTTATAAAGGAAATATTTATTCTACTGTTGTTGCTATCCTTGAAATATTTTATTTTTTGTTTTTTCTTTTCCTCACTGGGTTGTTTTCCCTGTTGGGGCCCCTGGGCTTAATTTAGCTTCCTCTTGTTTTGTTCAAGTTTTTATATTTTATAAAGGAAATATTTATTCTACAGTTGTTGCTATCCTTGAAATATTTTATTTTTTGTTTTTTCTTTTCCTCACTGGGCTGTTTTCCCTGTGGGGGCCCCTGGGTTTAATTTCGCTTCCTCTCTTTTTGTTAAAGTGTTTATATATTATATAGGAAATATTTATTCTACTGTTGTTACTGTCCTTGAAATATTTTATTTTTTGTTGTTTCTTTTCCTCACTGGGCTGTTTTCCCTGTTGGGGCCCCTGGGCTTAATTTAGCTTCCTCTTGTTTTGTTAAAGTTTTTATATTTTATAAAGGAAATATTTATTCTACAGTTGTTGCTATCCTTGAAATATTTTATTTTTTGTTGTTTCTTTTCCTCACTGGGCTGTTTTCCCTGTTGGGGCCCCTGGGCTTAATTTAGCTTCCTCTTGTTTTGTTAAAGTTTTTATATTTTATAAAGGAAATATTTATTCTACAGTTGTTGCTATCCTTGAAATATTTTATTTTTTGTTGTTTCTTTTCCTCACTGGGCTGTTTTCCCTGTTGGGGCCCCTGGGCTTAATTTAGCTTCCTCTTGTTTTGTTAAAGTTTTTATATTTTATAAAGGAAATATTTATTCTACAGTTGTTGCTATCCTTGAAATATTTTATTTTTTGTTGTTTCTTTTCCTCACTGGGCTGTTTTCCCTGTTGGGGCCCCTGGGCTTAATTTTGCTTCCTCTTGTTTTGTTAAAGTTTTTATATTTTATAAAGGAAATATTTATTCTACAGTTGTTGCTATCCTTGAAATATTTTATTTTTTGTTGTTTCTTTTCCTCACTGGGCTGTTTTCCCTGTTGGGGCCCCTGGGCTTAATTTTGCTTCCTCTTGTTTTGTTAAAGTGTTCATATATTATATAAGAAATATTTGTTCTACTGTTATTACTGTCCTTGAAACATTTTATTTTTTGTTTTCTTTTCCTCACGGGGCTGTTTTCCCTGTTGGGGCCCCTGGGCTTATATCATCCTGCTTTTCCATCTACGGTTGTGGCTTGGTAGGTGATAGTAATAGTAATAGTAGAATTCTCAGTAAAAATATCTACTGTTCTCATCCAGATTTCAGTAAAATACAGGCGATCGTGATTTTTACCCTATTTTGTTAATATCTTTTACGGGTTGGTGACCGTAATATCATTTTTTACGTCAATACATCCGTTTTTAAAACGACAAATGCCTGGCAACATTTATTCCAGGATTTTTACGTTTTTTTTTTTAACGGCAAATTTTTAACTGTGTTGTTTTCAGTAAAGTAGAAAAAGAAGAAGAATTTAATGCGATTATACCAGCATTTCACAGAATGAAAGATATCAAAATGAATTGAGGATGATCTTTTGATATTGCCAAAACTGTATTTACTCATGTTTCCAATAAAGTAGAGAAAGAAGGAAAACAGAAGAAGAATTTTACGTGATTATAGTAGCTGTGGCCTGATTGGTAACGTCTCTGCCTGGTGTTTGCCAGTCGGTGGTTCGAGTCCCGCTCAGACTCGTTAGTGCCATTAGTGTCTGCAACCTTACCATCCTTGTGAGCTAAGGTTGGGGGTTTGGGGGAGCCTATAGGTCTATCTGCTTAGTCATCAGCAGCCACTGCCTGGCCCTTCCTGGTCCTAGCTTGGGTGGAGAGGAGGCTTGGGCGCTGATCATATAATATATGGTCAGTCTCTAGGGCATTGTCCTGATTGCTAGGGCAATGTTACTGTCCCTTGCCTCTGCCATTCATGAGCGACCTTTAAACCTTTAAACGATGGACTGAAAGTGATATGTTGATATTGACAAAAGTATGGGAAGAATTTAACGTGATTTAGCCGCATTTTACAGAAAGAAAGATATAAGGATAATGGATTTGCATTTTGCTTTTTTACCCGTTTATTCTCCAGCAACGAAAAAAAACTTTAAAACTAAAAATAACAACAACAAAAGGTTAAATGTTTGCCTAATTAGATCAGAAATCTAATAAGAAAGAGTTGTTTATGGCATCCTACGAATGTCTTCGCCAATAAAGAAGACAAATGAAACTAAAAATCACACCGAAAAATGTTCAAGAATTGTTAAAGGAAAAATAAGGGAAAAATAACTTCTATCATAAAAAAGTGATAATCTTTGCCTCAGCACGATGCAATGTTTTCTCAGAAGACGCCATGTGAAGGAGCAAGGATCATTTGCGGTTTTCACTTATTCAAAGAAGTTTGCTCTGAGAGCAATTTCCAAGTGAAGGACAAAGCATCAGGGCAAAGATGAAGGGTTGTGGTGGCCGATGCGGTAACGTCCCTGTATGGTGAAGGCCACCAGTCACGCTCAAACTCGTTGGTTCCTTTGGTCGTTCCAACCTCACCATCCTTGTGAGCCAAGGATGTGGGGTTTGGGGGAGCCTATAGGTCTATCTGCTGAGTCATCAGCAGCCATTGTCTGTCCTTCCTAGTTCCTAGCTTGGGTGGAGAGGGGATTTGGGCGCAGATCTGTAAAGAATAGGCCAGATTATTCGGTATATGTGTAGGCAAAGGGAAAATGAACCGTAACCAGAGAGAAGGATCCAATGTAGTACTGTCTGGCCAGTCAAAGGACCCCACATCTCTCTAGCGGGAGTAACTGAGAGGCAAGGTCAATGCAACTAAACTTAGTAAACAATCATCGAGTCTATATACGGCAAATTGCGAGGAAGAACAACCACTTGAACGTGAACAAGAGCAAAACGACGATGGGGTTGATGAAAAGTGCTCACACCCGAATCCGTGTGATATTGCCCTTTTGAAGTTTGACATGAAACAGGCGGACTCAATCCTTGGCATCTATAGTAATGTCTTGATATATGAACTTCGACTACAGTAGCTACGCAGTAGATCGGTGCGGTGATGTGAGAGTTATGAATCAATTGATACACAGATTCTATGATAAAAATTGTTGGGAATTGAGATAATTTGAAGGTAAAATTATTATTATTATTATTATTATTATTATTATTATTATTATTATTATTATTATTATTATTTTTATTATTCCAAACATTGCTTTGGACAAGAAATGGCAAAATTTCAAGTGTCGCCAATCAGTTTCACAAAGTTTTGAAATATTTCCAACAAAATAGACAAAAACGAACATATGGCCTTTACTTTAAAAAAAATGTCTTGATAAAGGTAAAAAAAAAAAGCATTCACGCATGCATTATTACCCCCATTTATAAATCTACGGCGTCACTTAATATTAGACGTTGCTCTGTTTTACGACGTCTTTCGCCTGACGCTCCGTTTTACGACGCCTTTCGCCTTATTTGTGATCCGGAGATTTATCTCTCTTCGTCAACCATCATCAACGGAGATGGAAAGTGAGGCGGCGCCTTAGAGAGATTGAGGCTTTCACTCGATGTTATCTAGAAGGAACAAAGTGAAAATGCCGTGGCCATCAAAGCCACCATATAGCCAACACTCGCCTGCACAATCACGAACAAAATCGCTAACAACAAAACACTCTCGCCTGCACAATCACGAACAAAATCGCTAACAACAAAACACTCTCGCCTGCACAATCACGAACAAAATCGCTAACAACAAAACACTCTCGCCTGCACAATCACGAACAAAATCGCTAACAACAAAACACTCTCGCCTGCACAATCACGAACAAAATCGCTAACAACAATCGCCAACCACTCGTTCCTATTGGAAGAAGGTCTTTCTCTATTATTATTATTATTATTATTATTATTATTATTAAATACTAAGCTACAACCCTAGTTGGAAAAGCAGGATGCTATAAGCCCAGGGGTCCCAACAGGGAAAATATCCCAGTGATGAAGGGAAACGAGGAAAAATAAAATATTCTAAGAATAGTAACAACATTAAAATAAATATTTCCTATATAAACAATAAAATCTTTATGCTTTTATATAGTTCTAAGGTTTCCTAACATTATATTAGTATTTTTTTTTTTGCATTTTATGGAAGACAAAATCTTACATAGGATATTGATGGAATGCGTTACAGATATAAAGAAGATTGTTTCGAAAATAAATGCCTTTATTTTGAACGTTACGAAATGAACGACATATAATGAGAACAAGAATCGAGTAATCTTAGTTAAAATATCTTTTATTTGTGCTTCATCAATATAAAGATATATATATATATATATATATATATATATATATATATATATATATATATACATATACCTGTCTATATATATATATATATATATATATATATATATATATATATATATTTATATATATATATATATATCTGTCTATATATATATATGTATATATATATATATATATATATATATATATATATATATATATATATATACTGTATATCCACAAAGCACTAGAAGAGTTGGAAGACCCACGTCTACATAACTGAGGACTATGAAGTGCGAAATCGGAGATGATGAATAGAGAAGTACTGAATCAAAAGCTCAAGATAGAGACGACTGGCTAAAGAAGGCCCTTTGCGTCAATAGGTATAGGAGGAGATGATGATGATGATGATGATGAAAACAATGAGGCAAGAAAATCAATTCAGTGAATAATTTACGACAAGAAAACCATATGGAAATGGAAAAGTCCCCCATAACCATTCAAAACATTTATTATCCGTAAGATGAAACTAAAGATTATAAATTTCAAACTCTTCCGACGGTCTTACTCAGCCCGTAGGTTCCGGCATCTGCCCGTAATACAGCCCGGTCAAAAAAGCTTCTGAACCGATGGATGATTTTATTACATTTTTATACTTTTACTTTTTCTAGTTCCTTATCGAGTCATCTATACGGTGCCATAATGGAACTTTGGAAAGTGAAAGGTATGGCCTGGTACAAGGGGAGAAATTTATGACTTTAGATAACGTATCTATGTTGATTTCTTCTTTGCTTTTTCTTTGGTTTTGACTTTGAGTGTTCCGAAAATGGTATAATGGGAATATATATATACTGTATATATATATATATATATATATATATATATATATATATATATATATATATATATATATTCTCTATACACATACACACATACGGTATATATATTTAGATGTGCACAAACATATATATATATATATATATATATATATATATATATATATATATATATACTGTATATATATATATATATATATATATATATACATACATAAATACATAAATATATACATATATATATATATATATATATATATAAATATATATATATATATATATGTATATATATGTATATATATATATATATATATATATATATATATATATATATGTATATATATATATAACCTAAGGGCTATCTGCAATTCAAGATTTAACTGGCGAGACATCAGTCTCTTACCAGCAAGTTTTCCCCCGACTTCCCGGCCCACCAGGTGACAAAATTGATAGCTTTTAATTCGAAACACCCCTAATGACTCAATATATATATATATATATATATATATATATATATATATATATATATATATATATATATATGAAAATCAACGCAATATCATTCTCAAATAGAAATAAATCTCTGTCATAGTGGGATCGAACCCTAGTCCCTTCAAATGAATATATATATATATATGTATATATATATATATATATATATATATATATATACATGTATATATATATACATATATATACTTCATATATATATATATGTATATATATGCATATATATATATATATACATATATATATATATATATATATGTTTGTGTGTGTGCATATATATACTGTATATGTATATTTTGTATACATATGTAAACATATACACAGTATATAAATACAAAAACACATATACACACATATATACTGTATATATATATACTTCATATATATGGGTGTATATATATATACTTCATATATATATATATATATATATGTATATATATATGTATATATATATATATATATATATATATATATATATATATATATGTTTGTGTGTGTGCATATATATACTGTATATGTATATTCTGTATACATATATAAACATATGCACAGTATATAAATACAAAAACATCATATACACACACATATATATATACTTCATATATACATGGATATATATATATATATATATATATATATATATATATATGTATATATATGAATTATATGTATACATACATATGTATACATATATGTATATATACATATATGAATTATATGTATACATACATATATATATATATATATATATATATATATATATATATATATACAACAACAACAAATACAGCCATTTCTAATCCACTACAAGACAAACGCCTCAGACATGTCTTTATCCATGTCTGGGGTTCGGCCAGGTTTCGCCATGCTCCAGAAGAATCCTAAATTTCGCAAAAGAGAAAGACATTATCCTTAATTATAGAACTATATGGAATATTACATTTAAAAACATCATTTGGGGAAATGATAAAAGAAAAATGGCGCCTCTTAAAGAGACTTTCTCCTTGTTGCTTTATCAAAACCACAGTCCAGACCACACCCTTTGTGGATGGCTAGAAGAGAATTGGCCAGTCGTGGTCGGTGATAATAACACGAAAGCTGACAGTTTTAGGGAGATTTTCTAGACTTCAGTGTTATACTTAAGTGTTATTTGTACTCATTCACTCTTCCTGGAGTCGTCCTCTCTTTGAAATATCTTATATGGTACCTGGGAGGGGGGATGTCATTTGTAGATCTAAAAATGTCACACATGATTTTGAACGGAAAGGAAAGGTACGTAAATGCGCCTGTTTCTTTTAATAGGTGTGATTTTTTTGCGTCCATTTATACATACATTTACTGTATATAACACATATATATATATATGTGTATATACATATGTACATATATGTATATATATAAATATATATATATATATATATATATATATATATATAAATATATATATATATGTAAATATATATACCATATGTATACATTCACACATTCACACACACATAATACATATATATATATATATATATATATATATATATATATATATATATATATATATATATATACACACAAATAAATAAGTAATTAAATCTTTTGGATCACACCTTATCACTGGAGGTGTTTTCATTAAAAGCAATTGTCTTTCCGGCGTCAATGTGTTTCATGCAGCAATTCGAGTATTTTGGTATTTTCTTCAGAATCCACCTCCTAACCCGTTGATAAAAGAAAAATCAATTTTCTTGTTTAATTCTTAACACTATTTCACAGTTTCGCCAGATCTATGGCTTTATTAATTAATTACTAATTTACGTTAGATTTACAATTGCACATACAGAATATATAAGGTTTTTAACTAAGATTAAGATCTAGTTAGTTTTAAAATGACTTCTTAAAATTTACAAGAAAAAGCTATTCTGTTGTGAAGAGGAAATTGTCTGGGTATATTCACATACACACATACACACATACGCAATCATATGCGCAGACATGTGCATTATCGAAATAATTTAAAGAGATCACCCTTTAAGAAGTTAAGGTAGCCAAGATTGATCTGCTGACAGGGGCAAGGAGGGTCAAGGGCACGAGATAGTAACAGCACCACTACTTTGCCCCCTCAGACGTCTAGAGGTACCTCCTTCAATCGCTCTCTCTGCTTGTCCGGACCATTTTTATCTTTTTTTTTTTAAGGACTGAATGAATGATTTGAAGTTCTCTGGCATCCTGACATCGAAGGTAATTGACGCCGATATCGTTTATTATAAATAAAGAATATTCAATTACAACGGAGAACATGATTTGACTCCTTTTACGTGAGTTCTCTTGCTTGAGGGTACACTTGAGCACACTATTCCATCTTATTTCTCTT
Organism: Palaemon carinicauda; assembly: GCF_036898095.1. Lineage (NCBI taxonomy): Eukaryota > Metazoa > Arthropoda > Malacostraca > Decapoda > Palaemonidae > Palaemon > Palaemon carinicauda. Next base: position 38,457,309 of record NC_090759.1, read on the forward strand.
CCTCTTGTTTTGTTAAGTTTTTTATAGTTTATATAGGAGATATTTATTTTAATGTTGTTACCCTTCTAAAAATATTTTATTTTCCTCTTTTCCTTTCTTTACTGGGCTATTTTCCCTGTTGGGGCCCTTGGGCTTATAGCATCCTGCTTTTCCAACTAGGGTTGTAGCTTAGTAAGTAATAATAATAATAATAATGATAATAATAATGTGACGGCATTTAGATTAGCCTGCATCTAGTCGGACCACGGGCTCTTTTATTAGCTGCCCGTAATTGAAGCGGATGGCACAGCATGGCGACCGAGGTTGGAGTCTGAAGCTCAGCTGAGGGGCTCCGCAAAGCAGACAACTCCTTCCCAAACCCGTTCCTTCGTCGGTCCTGGATAAATTACTTTTTCCTTTTAAGACGTCCTATCAGGACGTGTTCTAACTCGGGATTTTTCAAGGTGATGTTCAAAGCTTCAGCTAATGTATAATAAGTCGACCATAGTTGATTTTCCTGCGAACGACCTGAGTTCTGTCGCATAGTTCTTCCAGGAAGAGTTTCCAGTGGATGTTGATTAATTTGGTGTGTTATCCCCTGACTTGTGAGGACCAGCAGGCTTCTCTGGAGTTTCGGGGTAGTGTTTGATGTACTCTTTTCTGTGTGATTCACACATCTCCTCTGGATATGAACATTTATAAACTACATTCTCGTATATTTCTTTCGGTCAACTGGGCGCGGTACTGTTATTACTAGGGCCACTACAAGGTTAAGCTAGCTTTAAAGGTTGAAAGGTATCTGGTTTCAGTTCCATTTTCATCAGAATAGAAGCTCACCAGACCGTCAGCCAAGGAAGTACAACACCCCACTGCAGTGCCCAACCACAGCAGTGGCCTCCCCAGTAAACAGCTTAAACTCACGGTCCTGGGCGGGGATCGATCTACTACCATGCGATTGCTAGGCGAACACGCTACCACTGTGCTAGTCAGGACTCTTAAGGCTAGGCTGTACTCTCTGGCTAAGAGCTCTCTGACTAACACATCGATTGATGATTCCTTTCATTCTTACAAGCCGATCCAAAGTTGAGGAAACAGTAAACTATTAAGTTATTTTCACTAGCTATGAACTGCGGATTTCGTCGAATTACATGTATTATCACCTCTTCTATCCTGATGACTGGCTATTCGTATTTGGTTAGCAACTGTCGTATTCAGTCTAGATCTGATTGGACGTTTTCCAAAATGTTCTCATGGCGTAAGTATTTACTGCTAACTGTTTAAAGCTTGCTGCACACTGAGTCCGAACGGAACTGCCCGATCAGAACCGAAACGTCCGATAGAAATCGAAAGCATGCATTCTTACCTGGCTGCGCACATTGGGCCAGAACAGAACGGAACTGACGCGCCAGAACATAACGGAACCGACACAGTATTCTTTGAAAGATATTTTTTCTGAAGCGTCGGTGGCGTCTGACAGGCTACGCATGCGCAGAACGACTGCAGCGGTGGTTTTGGAGAGGGTTGCTGAGGAATTCGGAGGTTAGTGTAATAGCAACCAATATTTTTCTAATGTCAGAAATTTGACGAATGTATTTTAATAACAATGCTGTAAACATATGATTTAATACAAAGTTTTAGGAGTGATTATTATTTATTGTTATTATTATTATTATTATCATTATTATTATTATTATTATTATTATTATTATTATTATTATTATTTGCTGATGTCAAAAATTTGACGAATGTACTTTAATAACAATGATGTGAACTTATGATTTAATACAAAGAATTTTGGAGTGATTATTAATTATTATTATTATTACATTATTATTATTATTATTATCATTATTATTATTAATATTTCCTTTTTGAAAACATATACATCTGGCTTATGGATTCGATAAAAGATTGATATACAGAATATCTAATCATTGTAACATCAATTAAATAAAAACTCAGTTATGATTAAGGAAAACTTCCTTCGTTTATTTAAAATTCTGCGTTGGTTCCGTTCTGTGGCTTCTGGCTCAGTGTGCGCGCTGGACGTCGTTTCTGTTCTGTTCTGAGGCTTCGGTGGCTTAAGGGGCGGTTCCGTTCCGGCTCAGTGTGCGACAAGCTTAATTGCTTTTGTATATTCGCCTCTTAAGATCAGGCGACTTCCCTGCCTGAGGGCACAATCGGGCACACTATATTCTATCTGTTTCCTTATTTCCTCTCCTCACTGGGCTACTTTTCCTTGCTGGGGCCGTTGGGCTTAATGCATCCTGCTTTTCCAAGTAGGATTGTAGCTTCACATAATAATAATAATAATAATAATAATAATAATAATAATAATGTATATATATACATATATTTGAATACACACGTATATCTATCTATCTATCTATCTATCTATCTATATATATATATATATATATATATATATATATATATATATATATATATATGTGTGTGTGTGTGTGTGTGTATATATTATATCAGTATGTATGATCATGCATCCACATATACACTCACACATTTTCACTGAATATTATCTTTGTTTTACTCATATTAATTTTCAGTCCTACATTTCTACTTTCTCTATTCAAATATTCTATAATTTTTTTGCAATTTCTCCCATGATTCTCTTATTAGAACTATGTCATCTGGAAATCTCAAGGTGCGAATGTATTCCCATTAATATTAATTACTACATTTTCCCAATCTAAATTCTAAAAAAAATCTTCTATAGTCAATTCTTTTCAGTGAGGCAGAATTACATCGACTCGCAGCGGTGCCCTTTGAGCTTGGAAAAGTTTCCTGATCGCTGATTGGTTGGACAAGATAATTCTAACCAATCAGGCATGTTGTGAATAGTTTAGGAGACATGGGGTCTCCCTGTCTAACGCCTTTCTCAATGGGAATTTTCTCACTATCTTTATGTAGTTTTACGATTACTGTACTTCCTGTACAGCTATCTTCAAGTGTTTTAACATAAGATTCATCCATTCCTTGTCTCTGAAGGGCTTTCATTACTGCTGAAATTTTGGCATAATCAAAAGCTTTCTCATAATCTATAAATGCTATACATAGTGGTTTGTCATGCTCTGTTGAATTTACCATTAGCTTGTTTATAAGATATGTGTGTATATATACGATGATATGTACACCGGTATATGCATATATGTATTCACATATATGCATATTTGATATATATACAAATAATTATATATACATATACATATATATATATACATATACATATATATATATATATATATATATATATATATATATATATGTATATATATATATATATATATATATATATACCTATATACATAAGGAGTAATGTATATATATATATATATATATATATATATATATATATATATATATATATATATACAGTATATATACCTATATACATAAGGAGTAATTACATTAGTTTACACACTATAAAAAAAGAAGTAAAACAAGTAGCCTCTTGAAAATAACTCGAAGCTGAACAACGCTTATGAGCCTGTAAATGTTACGGGCACCTGAGCCCGGGTATTACGGTACCTCGTTGTTTGGTATGCCTCAGGTCTCCGGGAATTCTTTATCGGGCAAGATCGCCTTAAAACGGTAAACAGACTGCCATCTATCTCTCCTCACCGACTGTCAACCTGCCCCCTCTGTCCCTGTCTCTATTTCCTTCGAGGTTTACTACGTAACCCGTAGTTAACTAGGTATGCGATGACTGTCAAGATCACCGGCCGACTTCGCCGATGGCTGTCAATCACACAAGGGAGTGGATTGGCTCTCTCTCTCTCTCTCTCTCTCTCTCTCTCTCTCTCTCTCTCTCTCTCTCTCTCTCTCTCTCTCTCTCTCTCTCTCTCTCTTATTTTTTCATTTAATAAAATACACAGCGGATCTGTAGAATCCTAGATCTCTAATTGCTAATTAAATAAGGTTTTACTTCTAAAATGTACTAAATCAAAGCCCCCTCCATGGTAGATGTTTGATTAAAAACACCTCCATTATAAATGTTTGATTAAAGACACCTCCATGGTAGATATATGATTTAATACACCACCTCCATGGTAATTGTTCAACTGGAGAGATTGAATAACGAACAAGTCAGAAGATTTGGTGTCTACTTTCAGCATGAGAACGAATGAGAGTGTATGATGGCTCTACCAATACCTTGTTTGATTTAGTAAATCACATCGTAAGTGTGATTGGAGGGTCGTTTTCCCCCACTTTAATTGCGTTACAGCAATTACAGATTCGTAATTATAGTTTACAGAAGGTTGTAGATCTGAGGTTATGGTGTTCTGTGTATACTAAGTTCAAAGATGACCTTGAATGTTAGTTTTGGATAGAATTCTCTCACGATTTCTAAAGCTCTTCCAAGGCGAATTCTTTATAGTCTTATTACTCCAGAAAAATATCAAAGTAAAGTACAACTTAAATGGGTCTTGAATTTTATAACAATTGGCAATTTAATTTGCGTAAATGTTTACCAAATATATTTACCAAAAACATTTTTATAAAGATATCATAAAAATATTTTATGGGGTACTTGTTTCAGATACTAAAATTCGTAATGGAGACAAAGCATTGAAAAGATTATTATTATTATTATTATTATTATTATTATTATTATTATTATTATTATTATTATTAGCCAAGCTACAACCCTAGTTGGAAAAGCAAGATGCTATAAGCCCAAGGGCTCCAACAGGGAAAAATAGCCCAGTGAGGAAAGGAAATAAGGAAATAAATAAATTATGAGAATAAATTAACAATATATTAACAATATATTAACAATAAATTAACAATATATTAACAATATATTAACAATAAATTAACAATATATTAACAATAAATTAACAATATATTAACAATAAATTAACAATATGAAAAGACATTGGCCAAGGCAGGACAAAGCAAGCTACTTATCACAATCGCAATTCATTTACGCAATTTAAACAAAAAAGGTAAAACACAGCTAACAAAAGTAGTCCATGCAATACTATTTACTATATTTCTGTATACTTTCATTCATAAAACAAGTTATTGATTGCTCTCTAGTCTTGGGTAGTGCCATAGCCTCTGTACCATGGTCTTCCACTGTCTCTTGGGTTAGAGTTCTCGTGCTTGAGGGTACAATACTCTATGTTATTTCTCTTCCTCTTGTTTTGTTAAAGTTTTTATAGTTTATATAAAAAATATTTATATTAATGTTGTTACTTTCTTAAAATATTTTATTTTTCCTTATTTCCTTTCCTCACTGGGCTATTTGCCCTGTTGGAGCCCCTGGGCTTATAGCATCCTGCTTTTCCAACTAGGGTTGTGGATTTGCAGGTATTAATAATAATAATAATAACAATAATAATGATAATAATAATAATAATAATAATAATAATAATAATAATAATAATAATAATAATAGTTTTACCAAAGGAAAGTACAAAATCTAAAACTGGAATTTACTATTATTTTTCGCAAAAATTAGATTACTTCTTGCATTATTAAAATGCCATAATTTTGTGAAATCAATCGTCAATTTAAAACCAAGATTTTTAATAATTTTCTATTTGCATATTTAATACAATTAATTGAAATTTCTTCATATTCAAATCAACAAAAAAACCTTGGGGAAATATTTTCTATAATTTTATTTTTTAGTTGATATTCAAATCAACAAAAAAACCTTGGGGAAATATTTTCTATAATTTTATTTTTTAGTTGATATTCAAATCAACAAAAAAACCTTGGGGAAATATTTTCAATAATTTCTTTTTTAGTTGATATTCAAATCAACAAAAAAACCTTGGGGAAATATTTTCTATAATTTTTTTTAGTTGATATTCAAATCAATAAAAAAACCTTGGGGAAATATTTTCTATAATTTTTTTTAGTTGATATTCAAATCAATAAAAAAACCTTGGGGAAATATTTTCTATAATTTTTTTTAGTTGATATTCAAATCAACAAAAAAACCTTGGGGAAATATTTTCTATAATTTTTTTTTAGTTGATATTCAAATCAACAAAAAAACCTGGGGGAGATATTTTCTATAATTTTTTTTTTAGTTGATATTCAAATCAACAAAAAAACCTGGGGGAGATATTTTCTATAATTTTTTTTTTAGTTGATATTCAAATCAACAAAAAAACCTGGGGGAGATATTTTCTATAATTTTTTTTTTAGTTGATATTCAAATCAACAAAGAAAAGAAAACCTTAGGGAAATATTTTATATATTTTTTTTTTTAGTTGATATTCAAATCAACAAAAAAACCTTAGGGAAATATTTTCTATAATTTTTTTTAGTTGATATTCAAATCAACAAAAAAACCTGGGGGAGATATTTTCTATAATTTTTTTTTTAGTTGATATTCAAATCAACAAAAAAACCTTGGGGAAATATTTTCTATAATTTTTTTTAGTTGATATTCAAATCAACAAAAAAACCTTGGGGAAATATTTTCTATAATTTTTTTTTTAGTTGATATTCAAATCAACAAAAAAACCTGGGGGAGATATTTTCTATAATTTTTTTTTTAGTTGATATTCAAATCAACAAAAAAACCTGGGGGAGATATTTTCTATAATTTTTTTTTTAGTTGATATTCAAATCAACAAAAAAACCTGGGGGAGATATTTTCTATAATTTTTTTTTTAGTTGATATTCAAATCAACAAAAAAAACCTGGGGGAGATATTTTCTATAATTTTTTTTTTAGTTGATATTCAAATCAACAAAAAAACCTTGGGGAAATATTTTCTATAATTTTTTTTTTAGTTGATATTCAAATCAACAAAGAAAAGAAAACCTTAGGGAAATATTTTATATATTTTTTTTTTAGTTGATATTCAAATCAACAAAAAAACCTTAGGGAAATATTTTCTATAATTTTGTTTTTTAGTTGATATTCAAATCAACAAAAAAACCTTGGGGAAATATTTTCTATAATTTTTTTTTTAGTTGATATTCAAATCAACAAAAAAACCTTGGGGAAATATTTTCTATAATTTTTTTTAGTTGATATTCAAATCAACAAAAAAACCTGGGGGAGATATTTTCTATAATTTTTTTTTTAGTTGATATTCAAATCAACAAAGAAAAGAAAACCTTAGGGAAATATTTTATATATTTTTTTTTTTAGTTGATATTCAAATCAACAAAAAAACCTTAGGGAAATATTTTCTATAATTTTTTTTTTAGTTGATATTCAAATCAACAAAAAAACCTTGGGGAAATATTTTCTATAATTTTTTTTAGTTGATATTCAAATCAACAAAAAAACCTGGGGGAGATATTTTCTATAATTTTTTTTTTAGTTGATATTCAAATCAACAAAGAAAAGAAAACCTTAGGGAAATATTTTATATATTTTTTTTTTTTAGTTGATATTCAAATCAACAAAAAAACCTTAGGGAAATATTTTCTATAATTTTTTTTTTAGTTGATATTCAAATCAACAAAAAAACCTTGGGGAAATATTTTCTATAATTTTTTTTAGTTGATATTCAAATCAACAAAAAAACCTGGGGGAGATATTTTCTATAATTTTTTTTTTAGTTGATATTCAAATCAACAAAGAAAAGAAAACCTTAGGGAAATATTTTATATATTTTTTTTTTTAGTTGATATTCAAATCAACAAAAAAACCTTGGGGAAATATTTTCTATAATTTTTTTTAGTTGATATTCAAATCAACAAAAAAACCTGGGGGAGATATTTTCTATAATTTTTTTTTTAGTTGATATTCAAATCAACAAAGAAAAGAAAACCTTAGGGAAATATTTTATATATTTTTTTTTTTTAGTTGATATTCAAATCAACAAAAAAACCTTAGGGAAATATTTTCTATAATTTTTTTTTTAGTTGATATTCAAATCAACAAAAAAACCTTGGGGAAATATTTTCTATAATTTTTTTTAGTTGATATTCAAATCAACAAAAAAACCTGGGGGAGATATTTTCTATAATTTTTTTTTTAGTTGATATTCAAATCAACAAAGAAAAGAAAACCTTAGGGAAATATTTTATATATTTTTTTTTTTAGTTGATATTCAAATCAACAAAGAAAAGAAAACCTTAGGGAAATATTTTATATATTTTTTTTTTTAGTTGATATTCAAATCAACAAAAAAACCTTAGGGAAATATTTTCTATAATTTTTTTTTTAGTTGATATTCAAATCAACAAAAAAACCTGGGGGAGATATTTTCTATAATTTTTTTTTTAGTTGATATTCAAATCAACAAAGAAAAGAAAACCTTAGGGAAATATTTTATATATTTTTTTTTTTAGTTGATATTCAAATCAACAAAGAAAAGAAAACCTTAGGGAAATATTTTATATATTTTTTTTTTAGTTGATATTCAAATCAACAAAGAAAAGAAAACCTTAGGGAAATATTTTATATATTTTTTTTTTAGTTGATATTCAAATCAACAAAAAAACCTTAGGGAAATATTTTCTATAATTTTGTTTTTTAGTTGATATTCAAATCAACAAAAAAACCTTGGGGAAATATTTTCTATAATTTTTTTTTTAGTTGATATTCAAATCAACAAAAAAACCTTGGGGAAATATTTTCTATAATTTTTTTTAGTTGATATTCAAATCAACAAAAAAACCTGGGGGAGATATTTTCTATAATTTTTTTTTTAGTTGATATTCAAATCAACAAAGAAAAGAAAACCTTAGGGAAATATTTTATATATATTTTTTTTTAGTTGATATTCAAATCAACAAAAAAACCTTAGGGAAATATTTTCTATAATTTTTTTTTTAGTTGATATTCAAATCAACAAAAAAACCTTGGGGAAATATTTTCTATAATTTTTTTTAGTTGATATTCAAATCAACAAAAAAACCTTGGGGAAATATTTTCTATAATTTTTTTTAGTTGATATTCAAATCAACAAAAAAACCTGGGGGAGATATTTTCTATAATTTTTTTTTTAGTTGATATTCAAATCAACAAAGAAAAGAAAACCTTAGGGAAATATTTTATATATTTTTTTTTTTAGTTGATATTCAAATCAACAAAGAAAAGAAAACCTTAGGGAAATATTTTATATATTTTTTTTTTTAGTTGATATTCAAATCAACAAAAAAACCTTAGGGAAATATTTTCTATAATTTTTTTTTTAGTTGATATTCAAATCAACAAAAAAACCTTAGGGAAATATTTTCTATAATTTTTTTTTTAGTTGATATTCAAATCAACAAAAAAACCTTGGGGAAATATTTTCTATAATTTTTTTTAGTTGATATTCAAATCAACAAAAAAACCTGGGGGAGATATTTTCTATAATTTTTTTTTTAGTTGATATTCAAATCAACAAAGAAAAGAAAACCTTAGGGAAATATTTTATATATATTTTTTTTTAGTTGATATTCAAATCAACAAAAAAACCTTAGGGAAATATTTTCTATAATTTTTTTTTTAGTTGATATTCAAATCAACAAAAAAACCTTGGGGAAATATTTTCTATAATTTTTTTTAGTTGATATTCAAATCAACAAAAAAACCTTGGGGAAATATTTTCTATAATTTTTTTTAGTTGATATTCAAATCAACAAAAAAACCTGGGGGAGATATTTTCTATAATTTTTTTTTTAGTTGATATTCAAATCAACAAAGAAAAGAAAACCTTAGGGAAATATTTTATATATTTTTTTTTTTAGTTGATATTCAAATCAACAAAAAAACCTTAGGGAAATATTTTCTATAATTTTTTTTTTAGTTGATATTCAAATCAACAAAAAAACCTGGGGGAGATATTTTCTATAATTTTTTTTTTAGTTGATATTCAAATCAACAAAGAAAAGAAAACCTTAGGGAAATATTTTATATATTTTTTTTTTTAGTTGATATTCAAATCAACAAAGAAAAGAAAACCTTAGGGAAATATTTTATATATTTTTTTTTTAGTTGATATTCAAATCAACAAAGAAAAGAAAACCTTAGGGAAATATTTTATATATTTTTTTTTTTAGTTGATATTCAAATCAACAAAAAAACCTTAGGGAAATATTTTCTATAATTTTGTTTTTTAGTTGATATTCAAATCAACAAAAAAACCTTGGGGAAATATTTTCTATAATTTTTTTTTTAGTTGATATTCAAATCAACAAAAAAACCTTGGGGAAATATTTTCTATAATTTTTTTTAGTTGATATTCAAATCAACAAAAAAACCTGGGGGAGATATTTTCTATAATTTTTTTTTTAGTTGATATTCAAATCAACAAAGAAAAGAAAACCTTAGGGAAATATTTTATATATATTTTTTTTTAGTTGATATTCAAATCAACAAAAAAACCTTAGGGAAATATTTTCTATAATTTTTTTTTTAGTTGATATTCAAATCAACAAAAAAACCTTGGGGAAATATTTTCTATAATTTTTTTTAGTTGATATTCAAATCAACAAAAAAACCTGGGGGAGATATTTTCTATAATTTTTTTTTTAGTTGATATTCAAATCAACAAAGAAAAGAAAACCTTAGGGAAATATTTTATATATTTTTTTTTTTAGTTGATATTCAAATCAACAAAAAAACCTTAGGGAAATATTTTCTATAATTTTTTTTTTAGTTGATATTCAAATCAACAAAAAAACCTTGGGGAAATATTTTCTATAATTTTGTTTTTTAGTTGATATTCAAATCAACAAAAAAACCTTGGGGAAATATTTTCTATAATTTTGTTTTTTAGTTGATATTCAAATCAACAAAAAAACCTTGGGGAAATATTTTCTATAATTTTTTTTTTAGTTGATATTCAAATCAACAAAAAAACCTGGGGGAGATATTTTCTATACTTTTTTTTTAGTTGATATTCAAATCAACAAAAAAACCTGGGGGAGATATTTTCTATAATTTTTTTTTTAGTTGATATTCAAATCAACAAAAAAACCTGGGGGAGATATTTTCTATAATTTTTTTTTTAGTTGATATTCAAATCAACAAAAAAACCTGGGGGAGATATTTTCTATAATTTTTTTTTTAGTTGATATTCAAATCAACAAAAAAACCTGGGGGAGATATTTTCTATAATTTTTTTTTTAGTTGATATTCAAATCAACAAAGAAAAGAAAACCTTAGGGAAATATTTTATATATTTTTTTTTTTAGTTGATATTCAAATCAACAAAAAAACCTTAGGGAAATATTTTCTATAATTTTTTTTTTAGTTGATATTCAAATCAACAAAAAAACCTTGGGGAAATATTTTCTATAATTTTTTTTTTAGTTGATATTCAAATCAACAAAAAAACCTGGGGGAGATATTTTCTATAATTTTTTTTTTAGTTGATATTCAAATCAACAAAAAAACCTTGGGGAAATATTTTCTATATTTTTTTTTTTAGTTGATATTCAAATCAACAAAAAAACCTGGGGGAGATATTTTCTATAATTTTTTTTTTAGTTGATATTCAAATCAACAAAAAAACCTTGGGGAAATATTTTCTATAATTTTTTTTTTAGTTGATATTCATATCAACAAAAAAACCTGGGGGAGATATTTTCTATAATTTTTTTTTAGTTGATATTCAAATCAACAAAAAAACCTGGGGGAGATATTTTCTATAATTTTTTTTTTAGTTGATATTCAAATCAACAAAAAAACCTGGGGGAGATATTTTCTATAATTT